>NW_021632369.1:0-44633 GCF_004799145.2 Neltuma alba | reverse complement strand
TATAGGATGGTGGTGGTATTATCAGAAGGGAATTGACGTTTGAACCAACTCTTTGCCTATGGGAGGTGATGTGGGCAGACCAAGCAGCAGTTAGGGCAGTTATTGGGAAGTCTGCATGGAATAGAATAAGGCAGTCTGCTCCACCAACGGAGGATTTATTGCTTTATGCCATAGCAGCTTCAGTGTTGCAGAGAAGGAAACTGGTTATTGAGAAATATAGCAACATGGATGAGATCATGAGGGAATGTAATGGCATGGCAGGACGCCTGGATGTTTGGAAACTGCTAGATGATGCACATAACTGGTGGTCACCCTTCATGATAAAATAGAGACAACATTCCGGTGACCACATTTAATTGATCATTTTTTTCAAGATGGAGGCGGGGTAGTAAGATGCGAAAAACTTGTGAGAAAACGACAGAGTTGGTCATTGAGAAGGGAGAATACACGTCAAGAACATCTTTGGGAAGGAAACAGGTGCGAGGAATTGTGTCGAGGACAAGATTTGAGGAAAACCTACTAGAACATACCACCAATAAGCATCATGCATATTTAACAAGAAGACTTAGCTGTGGTTGAAATACCCCAGAGTCCTAGTACAGTAATTTGTTTTTTCCCCCCTGTATTACAAAAAAATGGTTTACAATACTTTTTTAAAGATCTAATTTATTTATTTCAATTTGCCGGATCTCATCACTAGAATAAAAAAAAAGAAAAAAGCATGGCATATGATTTAACTTCGAGTGTTGTTGCTTCAACTAGCCCCCACATGTATATTGAGGGCTGATATACCTTATTGGTGGGCCAACAGGTATGGAAGTTAGATGTATGTGTTACTATTCTACTTTGATCCCTTTTTCCTTTTGTCTTTTTTTTTTTGAACTTTGTTTTTGGACATGTATTTGGGCTCGGTGGGTAGAAATTTTAATCATTATTCTGCTATATATAATGGTTGTGCCTAAACTTCTAATTACATTGCATATCATTTGAATCTTTCCAAATCACGGTTGGAGTAGCAAGTCTAAATGGGGACATGTGATGAGAGTTAATTGCATATCCTATGCTTCTTGAAGTGATTCTGCGCTACTCTGGAAGTAAATGTCACCTCAAATGAATATTTTCTTAAAATAAAATTTTATACTGGATAATGCAAACAATATGGAAAAGAGTATTAAAATTTGTTATTGAAAAGTTATAGTGATCAGGGTAGAATTTGATTTACTAAAACTATAATAATTAACTGTATTTCTAATGCTATTATGAAAACAAAAGAGAAAATCTTTAAATCATAGTGAAATATTTTTCTATGAAACATTAAATTATTAAAATAAATTTTCAATTCTCATTGTTATATTAAATATGACTTAAGTGCATTATAAATGAGTTGTGAAAATGCTTATTTCATTGTTAGGACTTTGTGATGCATACAACAAATGTAACTCCAGATTAGTGACAAATGACGCTTTAAATTTGTGACATTTGGTATTTCATAGCTTTTTGGTTTGTTTTTATCATAAAATTTTAACTGTATTTTATTTTATTCAACACAATGTGGGTTTGAATTCAATATGATATATGCATTGTATGTCAACCTATTTATTTACGATTAAAGGTTAAACATAGAAGCACATGTAATATTGACTAGGAATTAAAATAAAATAAAAATTTTGTTAAAATATTAAATCTTTAGCATCTAATAATTTAAATATTATTATTATTTGTGAGCTTTGATGCACAATTTACAAGTCAATTTTTAAGATTTATAAATCATGCATGTTAATTTAAGGAAGGCGCAATGTTTGATTAATGTTCCACCAAGAGTTACTACAAGTTGTGCTCGGATGAAGAAATTGATGAGATAGGAATTACAGGTTTGATGCCAAGCTTTCCGATAATCAGAAAAAGGAAAACTATAAATTTGTAGAACCAACTATCATTGTTATTTAAGGTAGACTCAATAAAGATTAGAATGTACGTAATCGATACTGAAAATTCAAATACCAAACTTCAAAGGAAAACGAAGAAGGAAACTTAAATAACAAACTAACCTAATAATTAGGAATATAAACCAAAAAACTAATTTTGATATGAAATTAAAAGTTTAACAAACTGCCTCCACCGCAAGTCTCTTGGATAGTTCCACAATTGGTTGACCCAAAGGTCTTCTCTGAGATTTCGATGGAACAAGTCTGCTTACCCACACAAGCCTGCATAATGTCAAGCAAGTTAAGATAAATTAGTTATTTGATCAATTAATGTATGAAAGAATGTGTATGTAAAATATAAAATATTTAACCCAAGCAAAGAATGTGTTGTCAAATTAAGAGATCAATTGCCTTCTCTATGATTGAAGAAGCATCATTGGTGCTTTCACATGTGCCTTTGTTAAAGGAACCACATGTGCCTTGAGGATCTCCAAAACTGGCAAATTTAATAGCAGAAATTGGACGACTCTGGCAAGATAGTTCCAATGTGTGGTTCTCATAGGCATTCCCACAAGCAGTTCCCACACTAATTGTTCGGAAATTCACATATGATGGATTTCCTCCCATCTCCTCCAACAAAACTAATGTGTTCTCACCATCTTTAAGGAATGATCGAGGAACATGATACCTGAAAACACATATTCATATATTGTTCAGATCAAATTTGTATGGTTTAGGAATCAAAACCCCTTCACTTTTGGAAAAAAAGAATCAAACTAACCATTTTTGTGTAGGCTTTCCACAGTTGTAAATGCATTTTGTGGAAGAGTATTCACCACGATAATCACAAGGATCATTACTGCAACCATCTTCTGCAGCCAAGTAGGCTGGCCAGTAACGACCGATATTATGACCATTAACCCAAGCAAACCCTTTTCCAAGCCCTTCTAAATCAACCACCACAGGGTCTTTTCCAAGAGGAGCTTTAAAAGTGGTCTACCAAATATTTAATTTAAAAAAATAAATGAGTCAGTTTGTATATTTCAATAATTGACTAACAAAATAATGTCATAATTTTTAAATTGCCAAGTACCTTGTACCAAGTGAAGCTTCTGTTTATGGGTAATTGGTCTGATGCCCATTTGGTGTTAGAACTAGACTCTTCGCTAAAGAACTTTTTATCCCAACCATCCAATCCAATTCTGTAGTGCCACTTGTGAGAAGATAAGTTCTTGATAATTGTCTCATCACCTTTTTTACCAACCACCTCAATTGGTCCAACAAGACCAGTGTGCCATGTGTCAAAGAACGATCCATAGTTCTGTTCAAATAAAAGACAGGTTATAATTTTAATTTGTTCAGTATATACAAATCTACATTAATTCATATGATGATATACCTGTAATCCAGTGGTGACACTAAGCAAACTAATCACATTCTTTCCTTTATTCAACTTGATCTTAAATTCAACTTCATCATCATAAAGAACACCATATTTAGCCCAATGGTTTCCTGCATATCCATCAAATTAACACAGGATGATGTTAACTAAACTAATCATAGTTTATGTATGAGCGAATGGAGTAATACAAAGCAACATTAGTTTTACCAATATGTTCTCCATTGAGATATGCATAAATTACTTGGCCACTTGCGTTGATTCTAAGAGACATATCATGGCTCCAAATAGGGTCATGCTTATCAAGATGAAGACTATCAAAACAGAAAGAAAATTAAAGATGATTAGGCCCTCGGAATGAGAATGATCAATGCTTAATTAAAACAACTGAAAAACAAGAGAAAGATTAGTGAATTGAGAATGATTTTACCTGGTGATGTACCAAAGGTAGTCACTGACATCACTAGTGACTTCCTTTTGATCAATGAGTTTGTTTGCAGAAGAATGAGATTTGCCTTTGAGAGCATCATGAATATTCTCAGGCCTCCACACCCACTTCAATGATTCTGGCTGCTTCTCAGCTTCGTTTGGCCAATGTTCATTCACAGAAATTTGAACATTAATCTAATTAATCGCAAAGAACAACATATGTTAGACTCTTTTTAATACAGAATTAGCTAGGGCTATACATAAAATTTATAGAAAAAGAATAGAATTCAGATGTTGTACAAAAATTAAAAAAAACCCCACCTTTGCTGTGTTATACTCTTCACTTTGACCATCAGGAAAAATGCTAACAGACCAAGCTGGAACTACATATTGCTTTCCATTGAATGTGACTGTTGCATCAGAAGTAGTGTTGCTGTTGCTCAAGAACACACTTGATGATCCATTTGTCGCATACACAGTGGCCTATAACATTTTCATCCTTATTAACCACCTCGAATTCCATGAACGTGAGTGTGTGTGTGTGTGTGTACTAAAATCAGTGACAATGGATAATTCTTCTTTCATTTATAGTTAGTTACCTTGACAGAATTACCAAGATCAGTTTCGTTGACATTGCCATAGACAAGGTTTTTCTCAATTGATTTCAAAACTTCGTGAAGTTTCTTAAGATGACCCCATTTTGGTTGAGCAATATTTCCTGCAAATAATTGAATGACATTATATCACATTTAAATTATGTTGAGCAAATATATACATAAAGAAGAAATCAAATTGATGAAGTTTTGATTGTATACCAAATTCATCGAGAGGAGCATCATAGTCATATGAGGTTGTAATATATGGACCACCAGCAGTTCTACCAAAGTTGGTTCCACCATGATACTGTAACCATAAAAAGATATTTCATCAATCAGTTATCAATTTTATTTTGATGCGTTTAAATATATATTTAATATGATTTACCATATAATAGTTTTGTAAGGTTCCTCCAGTTTGATAGAATCTGGCTACACCATAGGCAACATCTTCAGCTGTTCTATGAGGATCTTGCCCACCCCAACTTTTGAACCTTTAATAATCATAAAAATAATAATTATGCAAAATGATTTAATTAATGATTAATAAACAGAAATAAAACCTAAAATAAAGTGATTTGGGACTTACCATCCTACCCAATTTTCAGTCCAGATCTTAGGACTATTGGGATTATTAGGTGTGAACTTGTCACAATAATAACCGTTACATGTATTTATCTGGTAAATTGAAACAATCAAAAGTATTATAATTAGAAAATGATAAATAGTTTTAAATTTTGAAAGCGACATTTAATTAACTAATTTTACCATGGGTTGAGGAGCATCACTTTGTTGGCACATAATCCATGGGACTCCAATATTATAAGACTCCGCCATCGAAGCACACCAATCTATGTACACCTTTCCAGCATCTCCATAAGGATTCATAACATTCCCATACTCATTCTCGATCTATTAATTGGAGAAAAAAATAAATAATTAATAAATTAATTTGGTCCAATGATAATTGTGTAATTTTTTTAAACAGATCAATTCATGAACTATTATATAAATACCTGGGCAATAATTATGGGGCCGCCTTGAGAAGCAAGAAGTTTCTCTTCAGTGATCTTATTTATGATCAATGTAGTGAAATTTTGCATCTCATTCTGTAAAACCAAATAAAAAAAGCATAAACAAAATATACTATATAAGGTATAGAAAAATAATTTATTGAAATAATCATCCAACCATGAACACATTATTTGCTGTCCTCATCTCAATGCCAGGCAAATTATGCAACCACACAGGGAAACCCCTAAGAAAATAAAACAGTGAAGAATTAAGAATAATGCCGTATATCAAAACTACAAATTAAAAAAAAAATTACTACTTGTATAATTAAACATACCCATAGTTCCATTCAGCACAAACATAAGGTCCAATCCGAAGAATAGCATAAAGGCCAGCCTCATGAACGGTCTTTAGAAATCTGACAAGATCATTATTCCCAGAAAAATCATATTGACGACGAACTGGTTCATGAGCATTCCAAAATACGTAAGTCTCTATCGTGTTCAGCCCCCCTTCTTTTGCTTTTTGGATCAAATCAGGCCACATCTACATAATCAGCAAACTCATCATTACAAGCAATAATCATACTTGGACGAGTATGTGCATTAAATCAGAAAAAATTAAAGAAACAGATTTTCAGATATGTTGCTTTGAACTTTACGTTTTGAAACGTTTCATAAACAAAACCGTACGTTCCAGAATATAGTTCAGAACAGGCCTAACAAGTAACAACAAAGAAGCTGCAAAACTGAGTAGAATTATGAGCATAGAAGAAGCATAGATAATTACTTGTGGTGTGCTTCTGGGATAATGAATTGAACCAGAAATAAGAATTCGACGTTGGCCATCGATGATGATGGCTCTTCCATCATGAGAGACATTAACAGCAATAGCGACCAGAAAGAGACTCAACAGCGAAAGACAAAACAAAATTTTCTGAGAAGCCATATTAGAATTGAGAGTGAGAGAAAGAAGAGAAGGTGGTAGAGTATATATGGAATTCAAAGGAGGCTCAAGACTACTTTATATAGAAAAAAGAAACGTCAGATTATCGTGGATGTTGGGTGTATATCTTCAAAATTTGTTTTTTCAGACGATAAAAATAGATAGATTCTAGTTTATCATTACCTTAACCTTATAATATTTTCATTAAGCTGGATTATGATATGATGTTAACAATTTTTTTGCCAAAATTTAATTAACAGAATCATTAGAGAATCTTGATTAATAAAAATCTTTTGTTTTTAAATTATAAATAAAAATAATTTTTTATTATATCTGATGGGTATCTTTAATTTTTTTATTATTTTTTAAAAAAATATTGAGTAATTGAAAAATATTAAATATTTGGATGGTGAATGTTATATATGATTTGCTTACGTTTGAGGATAACGTAAGTCTGCCAAAAAAAGGTGTGATATTGGGGATCAGAAAAATTTATTTCTTGTATATTTTAGGAAAAATAATTAAAAAAAATCCATGCCAAACTTGTCATTTTAAGGCAAAACATAATTACATTAAAAAATTATTAATTAAATTATTACTAGCTAACTAGTTGAGGTAAAATAAATAACAGTAACAACAACAATAATGGCAGAAGAGCTTAGCTAGTACTGGTCCTAAATATAATACCTCATTAGTAATTTACAAATAAGATTTTATATTTAAGACTGAAGATAGTATACTAGAGGTACAAATGAAGACTTTTTTCTTTGGTGAAATTACAACTAGGTCCCAAAGAAGAGATTTAATTATCGTAAAGTCTATTGACAACTAAAGAGCATGCAATCAAGTTTCAGTATAGAAAATGACAACTGATCTATACTGCTTACTAATTATTGAAACTTTTTAGTAATTAAATTCTTTTCTTTGGACTTCATGGTAATTCTCTCTTTTTCTTTTTAGAAATTATGAATTCCTTTCCTGTGGGGGAATAAAAAACAAAAAACTAACTCGGAAAACTAAAAAAAAATTTAGGAAAAAAACTCTCCGCCTCTTTTACTTTCCTTCACTTCCTTATCTCCATTGTTAGATCAACTTTAAATAATTGAGATTTAATATCTTATAAAAATATTATTATAACATCAATAACAATATATGTGTGTGTATAGGTATAAATTTACTACGCTTGGTTCTCAGACTTTCATGAGACGAAGACGAAGACCACCTCACATTTTCTCCCCACAAATCCTTCCATGCCATCAATATAATATAAAAATGCCGTTAGAAAATTTTTAAATCATTTAAAAATATGATTTTCTGTGAAACATAAATTATTATAATAATTCTTGCTTTCGCCTTTAAATCTTGATAATGATCTTCTAAATTATGGGTCGTTCTTTGATACATGGTACAACATTTTTTGTTGAACCTGTTGAGGTGGTTGGTAAAAAAGATGATGAGACAGTCAATGAGGACTTGTCTTCTCACAAGTGGCACTATAAAATTGGACTGGATGGTTGGAATAAAAAGTTCTTTAGTGAAAAATCTAGTTCTAACATCAAATGGGCATCTAACCAATTACTCCCAAATAAAAGCTTCACTTGGTACAAGGTATACTTGGCAATTGGCAAATTATATTTTCCTTCGTTAGTCCAATAATTAAAATGTAGATAATTGATTTATTCACGTTTGAAATTAAATGTATTTTAGACCACATTCAAAGCTCCTATTTGAAAAGACCCTGTGGCAGTTGATTTGGAAGGACTAGGTAAAAGATTTGCTCGTGTTAATGGTCATAATATAGGCGGTTATGGGTCTGCCCACTTGGCTGCAGAAGATGATTGCAGTATTGATCACTGTAATTATCATGGTAAATATTCGTTCACAAAATGTATTTACAACTACGGAATTTCTATACAAAAATGGTTGGTCTGATTTTTGTTCTTTTCAAAATTAAGCGAAGGATCTGGATTCTTAACATTCAAATTTGATCTGAAGGATATATTAAATATGTTTTTTCAGGTATCATGTTCCACGATCATTCCTTAAAGATGGTGAAAACACATTGGTTTTGTTGGAGGAGATGGAAGAAAATCCATCATATGTGAATTTCGGAACAGTTAGTGCGAGAGCTGCTTGTGGGAATACTTATAAGAACCTCACATTGGAACTATCTTGCCAGAGCAGTTCAATTTCTGCCATTAGATTTGCCAATTTTGGAGATCCTCAAGGCATATATGAAAGCACCAACGATACTTCAATTATAGAGAAGGCAATTAATCTCTTAATTTAAAACAATATATTATTTGCTTGGGTTAAATATTTTATATTTTACGTATACATTCATTCATACATTAATTGATCAAATAAACTAATTTATCTTAACTTACTTGACATTATGCACGCTTGTGTGGTTAAGGAAGCAGACTGGACGTCAAATAAATTTTGATGTTTCCTTTTTCTCTCCAACGTTATTATTTGATCATTCATACTTTTTGAGATATAATTTTTTGTTATCATAATATTTCTCGAAAGAAAGCAGCGGAGTTTTCTTATTCGTATGATATTTAACAATTTTCTCAAATTACGATTCCATTTCCACTTATTGCGATTGTTCATCCATATTGATGAATATTAATTACTGACCGGGTTGAATGATTATTCAAGAATGAGTAAAATATACAAAGGAAGATATAATTAATTTTGAAATGTAAACAAATATTTGAACATCAAAATTAACTCAAAAGAATAAATTTATATACCGGAGTTGGCCATCATCCTCCATTGAAAAATTATTGGTTGAGTTTAATGTATATTTAAGAATGAGTGAAATGTAAGCATTAATTTGTGGTTTTGAGCACAAGGGCAAAAACAAAAAGTCTTAAGTAAGCAAATTAATCATGATTATATCGCATGCAAATTCTAAAAATAAGAGATCTATTTGTAAATAAGCCCCATAAATTTGTGAAAATATTCTCTCAAATCCCATGAGATTTTTTTGATAATTTAATTCCCTTGTGAAATATGATGTATATATTTGTGGGCTCACTTCTCTTTGCCTGATTTGACCCACGACCGTTGACTGGTCATCGGCCAGTATTGACAAGTCAAAGATATTCTTTAAAAAAATATTTTAATTTATATTGAACATATCCGATAGCCTCTTTTTTTTTTTTTTTTTGGGTAGTGATGATAGTCTCTCCTTAATTTTCTTGCTATACTGTTATAGATTATCGCAGAGCCGCATATCTAACTAGAGATATTAAAACAGAAATTAAAAGGTTGCCGGCATTTCCAAAAAGAAAATCAAACAAATAGTCCATGAAGTCTCTAAGTTTGAGCCAAAAATAAAAATAAATTATAATTTTATACTTTTAGTATTAAATTCTCTTTTAATATTATAAATAACTATATTTTCAAACTTACAGGTAAGCACTTTGCCAGCCTCTCTGAGCTGTATGGGTCATATGATGTTTTGTTTAGTGAACAACGATCTTTTGAGAATTTATTTTCTCTAGGAAAATTTTTTCCTTTGCAAATTTTTTATTGTTGCCAATTTTTAACTAGTTTTTATCTATTTTCTTTATTTTTTGTATAGTTTTTATCATGAATTCTCATACTCCATATATAGTTGGTTTTTAAATAAAACGCTTGAAAACAAATTCAAAAAATGATTGGGGACATCTTTGTTCTATCCTAGTTATGTCTTGTCCCAAATGGAGCAAAATATAGGATAGAAAGGCCACTCTATCCCAATTATTGAGATTGATCATGTCTCATCATGTGAACACCCCTATTAGCTAATATAAGTAATGACAAATGAGGTTTTTCCTTCTTTTCTTTTTTTTTTAATTAATGGGTGGTGCTGTTATTAGAGAAATTAAATCTTCCACATCCCACCTATAGGAAAGCTCTTGTGCTATTAGTATACAAAGGCATTAACAACAAAAATGAGGTTAATTAGTCAGACATATAAAGAAATGTTTGTATCTTAAAAAGATATATCTGTATTAATTTGGACCAAACAAATAGATGTAATGATATCCTCATGTCAGTGTCGAGATTTAAACTTACATCCTTATGGGATATTAGTCACACCAATACCATCAAAACCATTTTTTTTATTATATTAACTATTGGATCAGCATCAAACGTTGTTGGACCTAATTTTGGTAGTAGCTCTGCATTCGCAGAAATTTCTTATGCTTTAAGTAGTCATAATTTCTTTCACTAACGTGAGTTGATCATCTAAACCATCGTCGCTTATATTTATAATATTCTCAATAAGACCATAAGATTTCTGTAAATTTGTTTATATATGGATCAAAAGGCCGTTTACGCCTCTTGTGGAAAACCTAAAATAAGGAATATACATAATTGTGCAGGCTTCATAAGTATAGATTGTGGAGCAAAGAGAGATTATGTTGATGAATTAACAGGGATTTGGTACCAAACAGATGAAGGCTTCATAGAAAGTGGATCCAACCATGAAATACCACCCATCTTTAACAACAGCAACAATCTTGCATACATGAGGGGTCAGCTAAACACATTCAGAAGTTTTCCAGAGGGACAAAGGAACTGTTATACTTTGAGACCAATAAAACAAAAGCAGAAGTATTTGATCAGAGCTTCATTTGCTTATCAGAACTATGACTCAAAAAACGAGTTCCCAAAGTTTGATCTCTACTTGGGGGTCAACTATTGGGCGACAATTGAATTGAATGAAAATAAAACTTTTGGATATAATGAAATAATAATCCAAGAGGTTACCAATGGCATGGTTCAAGTGTGTCTGGTGGACATGGGAGAAGGCAAACCTTTTATTAACACATTGGAACTACGGCCATTGGGAAATTCTCTCTATTCCTCTCCATTTCCCTTATCTCTTTACACAAGAAGAGATTGTGGCCCTTCTTCCAGTATCAACTATGTCAGGTACTCTTTCTACCCCGCTCAGACTTTTACAACGTTACAACAAAAAATTAGTATGAGGTCATATAAAAGAAATGTGAACAATCAAAAGTGCCATCACTAAATGGGTAAACTTATTTGCACTTGACTTCCTTGATATTTTAGAATTATTTATTCATTTGGTCGGATTTTTTGGTTTTTCTGGAGGAGCATAATTTTCTTTTTCACACTTGTTTATAAGAAACTTTTAATTATATTCTATTTCTCCAATTTGCTTGCAGAAATTTCAGATACAATCATCCTTATAAATCATAGCTCGCAAAACATTCTGCCATATCCTGCAGCTCAGAATACAGAATATAATTATATGATGCTCTGTCCCTTAACAACATATATCCAGAATACAAAAGTATAATCAAATTGTATAATTAAATATAAACTGGTCCTGCATAGTGTTTTTAAATATTTTTAAATGTTATGAAAATAGAATTGCCTATATATCTCATGAAAAAAAAAATAGAGGCAGAGTTGTGAAAAGATTTAAACAACAAGTCACATTTTTAATACCTTGGGGGTAACATGACTTATTGCAAATTTTGTACTTTATATTGATATTAATTGATTGGGCGATCTATGCCTAGTCTGACGTAAATAGACACATTTTCATGTGTTTGGCGTGCTATTCATAAGATTAGTTCCCCTAGTTATCATAACATGAAAAAAAATGAAATTTGTTGTAAAATTATGTACTACCAAAGGAATCAATTGATTAATTTAGAGAGATTAACAAAGTTACTAAATTAGTTAATTATCACATACGTTACATGATCTCTCTAAAATGTTTATGTGAATTATTAGATTAAATATTAATTTATAAATGAAACAAATTAATTTGGAGATGAACGATAAATAAAATAGTTTAAAGTAATTTAGTAACTTTTTTAATTTCTCCAAATTAGTCAACTATGTTTTATATTAAAGATGGGACGTAGTACATATTTTTTGCCAACAGTTGTAAACTTTTACATACATACGTATATTCATCATATGTTGATTGACTTGAACGTCAATAATTTCGTGAGATTATTAATACTTTGCTTCTTCTTTTTTCGGGTGATGCTTTCCTTAATTGTTTCGGAAATTAAAATGCAGGTCCAAGGACGATGTTTATGACCGTTTGTGGCATACATATATAAAGAATAGTCAGTGGAATGTCTTAGAAACAGATGGACAAGTAAAAGTCGAAAATTCCAATTATGAGCTTCCATCAGAAATATTAGTCACAGCATGTCAAGCCCCGAATAATTCCAATCTCTTATCTGAGAGTTGGAGTCTTGATGTAGCAGAACAATTTTATCTGTTTCTTCACTTTGCTGAAATTCAAAAGCTTCCTTCTGGCCAAAAGAGGATTATCAATGTCACTTTTAATTATGAAAATTCCCTCTACGAAGAACTTACCCTTGAATATTTGAAACCCGTCACCCTAAATTCCAACATCACTACAAATAACGTTAGATTCAGAATTAGGGCAACAGATGATTCTTATGCCCCTCCTATCCTCAATGCCTTTGAGATTTTTAAAGTCTTCCCACAACCAAATTCCCCAACGGACCCACAAGACGGTATTGCTTTTTCTTTTTCTTCATTTTTTTCTTCCTTTTGTTCAATTTTTATTTTGCTAAATATGAATATATATTGAAGAAAGCTCAACTAGGTTCTCCTTCGCATAGTTAATGCCATGGTGGAGATCAGGCGTACTTATGGGGTATCCAAAATCAGTTGGCAAGGGGACCCATGTGTGCCTTCTAATTTTGCATGGGAAGGTGTTAGATGCAACTATGGCAACAAAACAAGAGTCGTTTCATTGTAAGTACCATACTTCTGAGTATATATATATATATATATATGAAGCATTATTTGAGAAAAACATTTTGGCGTACAAGTAGTTGAATAGAGCTCTAAAACAGCACTAACACAGCTTGCAAGCAAAGAACTCTCAGAAGAGTTAATACAACTCTAAAGTTGATAAATAGAGCAAGAGGGCTTCAATGCAATATAATCCCACAAAACAAACTTTTCCTTAATTTTTACCATCAAAAGAAGGTGATTCAACAAAATAACGTAGTGTGAGAATTTTATATCCATAACATGTCAAAATCTTGCCTTGATTTGTTCATATATATATATATATATATATATATCAGCTATTTGTTTCAACCCATTTATATATATGCTACATTTTCCTTTTATTTATTTCTCTTTTTTATTTGTTTACAATATGTCTTATGAATTCCAAAATGTAGGCACTTGGGGTCAAGCAAACTCAAAGGACAAATATCTGAATCCTTCGCGCGTTTGAAAAATTTGGAGTGCTTGTAAGTTGTATGTAATATAAGATAGGCTCCCAACAAATACTTATTATATTGAGCCTACAACCTCTTGTTCATAGGGACTTGTCCAACAATGAACTGATAGGAGAACTACCAGAATTTCTCGCAACTCTTCCTTATTTAAAATTCATGTAAGACCTTAATTTATACACACACACTGCAACTTTTATGCTTAGATTGTGAAGTCGTGCACCTCAAAATTAAATTTATTTTCTTTTTCATCATCTATCTTGCAGTGATGTGACGGGAAACAAACTCACGGGTTCAATTCCCAAGGCTTTTAGTGAAAATGCTAATTTAAGGCTCAGGTAGATATCCAATTCAGATTCTAGTTTATTCTTGTTTGAGGTCAAATTGGATAAACTTTGTGTCCTTTTTGTCATTCATTCTTTGATAATTTGGAGAGAGGAAGAAGGAGGAGAACAATAGAGTTAGTTTTTGGTGGTTGAACCGGGAATTGTGAACCAATCACCTGGCTTGTCCCGTCAACCCTTGTGAGCTCAAGACATTTGAACCGGGGTGACTTGGAATAACCCGAGAACAGCCCAGCTAACCTACCCTGTTTGGTGGGTTAACCCATTAACCTCTTTTTTTTTTTTTTAAAGCTATTTTGATGCATTTTTTTAAACTGTCGATAGTTTTTAGTTTAGTTGTTAAATGAGGATAGGTACGAATACTTTGTTGTCATATATCTATTTTGATTAATTTTTTCTATAATAAATATTTAGCAATTTGAGGAGGATGATACTATGATGCCAGTTTGTCAAAAGAATTGTTAAAAAAAAAATTATAAAGAAATTTTAAGTAGATGATTCTTTTAATTTGTTTGTAATTCAAGGTAATGAATTGATGTTTAATCATAAGATGATATGATAAAAATTAAATTATTTTTTAATTTTTTTTATTTCTTACCGGTTTGACCTTTGAGTTAATGGTTTGCTTACTAACCCTTAATTCATTATCTCGACCGGCTCAATGATTGATATGAATACTTTGTTGTCATATATCTATTTTGATTAATTTTTTTCTATAATAAATATTTAGCAATTTTTGGAGGATGAGACTATGATGCTAGTTTGTCAAAAGAATTGTAAAAAAAAAAATTATAAAGAAATTTTAAGTATATGATTCTTTTAATTTGTTTGTAATTCAAGGTAATGAATTGATGTTTAATCATAAGATGATATGATAAAAATTAAGTTATTTCTCATCAGTTTGACCTTCGAGTTAACGGTTTGCTTACTAACCCGTAATTCATTATCTCAACCGGCTCAATGACTGGTCCGCAATGTACAACAATGTTATTTTCTGAAACTCATCATTTGCTTAACTCAAGGTTCCTCTTTCTATTTTGCCAGTGTAGCCAACAATGCAGGTCTCTATCAGTTGGATTCATGCAACAAAGAACGCACGTTTGTTATTCCTCTTGTTACATCAATTACAGTCTTTACCCTAATTGCCATTCTTTCTTTGGTGGTTTGGAGACTGAGAAAGAGAAGACAAGGTATTTATTTTTATATCTATTGTCGATGTCGATTCATTTGGAATATAATACAGCACTCTCAAGTTATTTTTACTTGTGTTTGAAGGCTAAAATAATTTAACATAATGATGCAGATTCGTCCACAAATAAATATTTGAAGATGGAGATTCCAAAACGAAAGAATCGAGAATTCTCTCACTCACAAGTTCTGCGGATCACCAACAATTTCAAAACTCTTATTGGAGAAGGAGGATTCGGAAAAGTTTACCTTGGGACTCTAGAAGATAATTCTCAAGTTGCAGTAAAATTACTTTCAGAATCATCAAAGCAAGGATATAAGGAGTTTCAATCAGAGGTTAGAAATGAAAAGGACGTATATCTATGATATACAAAAGCTACTTTTTAAATATATGTATGCAAAGTTATATATGATGGAGCTAATAAATAAATAACTGTTGACTTGTAGGCTCAGCTCTTGACAGTTATTCATCATAGAAACTTGGTTTCACTTGTTGGGTATTGCCATGGAAACAATATCATGGCCTTGATTTATGAATATGTGGATAATGGGGACCTCGGCCAATTATTATCAGGTTTCTCATATCTTGTGCTTATTTTCAGGTCTTAGATACAATTATTGATAATCTCATGAGGGCAAATTATTACTCGTTTAGTTTTATATGGTTAAATATAGTCGACTGAGATCTTTGAATAGTTGTATGATTATATGCGTCTGTTATTGAAAGATACTGATGATCATATGCAATTTTTTTCTCTTGTAGAGAAAAACTCAAATATTTTGGGGTGGAAACAGAGACTTGAAGTAGCAATTGACGCAGCAAAAGGTGACAAAAAGCTATTATATATGTTATTCACCCGTCTTGCCTTATTACTCCCTCCGGTTCTAAATACAGTAGAGGAATTACATAACTAATTTACAGTAAAAGATTTAGTTATTTGTAAAAAAAAATGTATTAGTTTTCCCAAAATAGTATCATTTTTAATAATTGAAGAAATCTTCTTAAAAATTATAAATTTATAAGACACAATGAATGTAGATCTTATATTTAAGAATAAAGTAAACTCCTTAATTACCTCCTATATTTAGAATAAAAGGGAGTAGTAATAAGCTCCAGTATATTTTCTTCTTATATAATAAGCTAGTGGAGTTGCAGGATTGGAATACCTTCACACTGGTTGTAATACTCCTATAATCCTCCGAGACTTGAAACCATCCAACATTTTATTGAATAAATCCATGGTAGCTAAGATTGCTGATTTTGGACTGTCTAGAGTATTTACAAATGAAAAAGATACTCATCTATCAACTCAACCAGCCGGTACTCCTGGTTACATCGATCCTGAGTAAGTGTTTCTTAGCATATGTCTAAAGAAATATAAAAGAGGACTTAAGGATATCAGTTTCATTATTGATTGGATTCATTTGCAGATTTCAAAGATCAGGAAAACTAAATAAGAAAACTGATATTTATAGTTTTGGAATGATTCTTCTTCAACTAATAACGGGTCGTCCCCCAATAAAGAGAGGACCTGAGGATATCAGTTTCATTACTGATTGGATTCAACCGAAAATTGAAAGTGGGGATATTGAAGGCATTGTTGATCCAAGATTAGCTGCAGAATTCAGTCTTAACTCAACATGGAAAGCTGTTGAAGTAGCAATGTCATGCGTGTTACCACCACCAACCCAAAGGCCAACCATAAGTTACATATTGCGAGAACTACAAGAATGTCTAGCTTTGGAGATGGGAATACATGACATTATGCCCAGAAATTCATGTGATTATAGTGGCAATAGTGAGTTAATCACTGTTCTCTCTGCTAGGTAGTCATCATGATATATTTCTGCTAAACAAGACTACAAGGCTTCATGTTTTAATTTGTTTTACAAGACTATGATGAAATTCGTGCTTGCATTGTTCAAGGATCATTACATATAATGAGCGCACGAGTTTCTTTGTTGAGTTAACTTTTTTTTTCCCCATCAAATGAGACCAACGATGTTAAAATTAAGTAACTAAAAATGCACTTTATAAACTTAAGATACTAAATCAAAACTTGATGTAAATATAGAGAACCAAATATATAATTTAGCTTTCTAATATCATGATGATGTGGTGCACTTTCAGCTTTTTGATTAGTTTGGATGAATGAGATTGAACACAACTAAAGGACGCTAAGGTTATGTTTGGTGTGAAGGTTTGAATTTTGGTAGATTGGGAGTGAGGGTGGGTTGGCACTGTAACTTTAAAATTATGTCTGGTATAGGGAGTAATGTTTAAAAGGAATGTTCACATTAACTTTATTTTATAGTCAGTCATTAATTATAAAAAGACAACAATACCTTGCTATTAATTTTTGTTAAAAAAGAAGAAGAAAGTTTGCAATTGCTTTCCCTTTGCAGTTCATCGTCATCGCATTCACTGATTGATTCAGTGCAAAACCAAAAACAAATCTATTAGCAACCTTTAATCATTAACTTATATGAGATCATATTTGACGCAAAGGAAAGGGTTTCTAATGCTGATTCAACTCGGCATATTCCGCTGCTCCTTCTTCATCTTCGTCTCTTTTCTCTGCTTCAACCACTCAACTCTGTCATTTGGGTTTGGTTGTACATCTTCATCTTTTGCTTCTAGTTCTATTGCATCGCTATGTGTTCAAGGAAGACGAAGACTTGTCAATTGCCATTGGCAAGGGTTCGAAGAAGGGAGATGGAGATCTGAAAACAGATATGAGTCTCCGTCGTAGCATCCTCAATTTTGCCTCTTTCCACCATCATTACCGTCGCAAGAGGATAGTCGATATGTAACTGGGGGTGGGTGAGGGGTAATCTGGTCCAAAAATGTTTAGTGCTGGAATTGATTATTTTTCAATACTAGGGGGCCGCTGGTATTGGCTAATCCCACAAAAAGTGGTATTGGGCAATCCCAGGATTGCTGAAGTCTACACATCAAACATGACAAACTGAGCAATACCAATACCAATCTCAATACCAACCCTCCTAATCCCTCATACCAAATAGGGCCCAAGTATTTTGCCATTAGGAGTACCTGATAATGGTAGTGGTGGTAGTCATAGTCATTGTAATAGCGATGGTAGTAATGGTAGTCATAGTACTAACAAACTATTAGTAGTAGTGGTAATGATGATAATAGTAGTGGTAGTACCAATAGAAGTAGTAGCAGTAATAACAATAACAAGGACTAATAATATGTCATAGATATTTTACATAAGTTTCTGTGACGGTGATGTATGTTGAAAATTCCATTTATTTCTAGGGTACTCGGACTTATTTTCTCATAGTCAATTTCATGGTTGATCCACATTTGGTATAAGTTCACAACTTAGTTTTTCTACATGTATTAATAATATTATTATATAAGCACAACATTAACTTATGAGTTAGTCAAACCCTGAGATCATAATCATGAAACAAAGACTTATCATCTAATCCTTGGTTCAAAAGATAAAGTAGAATAAAGACTCTTATAGTTCTTCATTTTTATTCAATGACCTGACCTGGTTTTGTCTCTGACTGACTCCTTTAATTTAGATTCAATGAGCCATCTCAGATAATATACAAGTATATATAACAATAATGTCAACATCAATCATCCTTCAATATAAAATAGAGTTTATAACAAACTTATAATAAATTATTTTTATAATATGCATTAGTATCCTCTAATTGAAGAAAATCTTATTCGAGACATTACTGGGCACTTAATGTAAACATCTGTCCTAACGTTGTAAGGAATTAATGCCTTTTACAAAACCCAACCTTTTATCGGTATAGACTTATAATAAATTATGCTCCCTGTATTTTTTATATTTTATATTATTGTTGATATTATATTTTTTAAATTCTTTTCTTCACCAACCCCAATTACATCACTACTCAAAAAATATTCATAGTCAACCATCCATGCCGGCCTTTTTTTTTTTCCTTGTATTATTTTTCATACTAAACCATTTTCTGCTTCTTAAAGAAGTGAAGTGCCAATTATCTCATTTAAGCTTCCCAATTCGTTTCTCTTTTCATCATCCTCTAATAAACTTGACAACATGATGAAGAGCACAATACCGTGGATTCTGGCTCTGTATGTGTTGGTTTCCTTCATCCTTATTGGTCACTAATCAGCACAGGCTGTTGCAGAAGATGGTGGTAATTCAGATAAGCATTTGCCTTGGCCTCCTTAGCCTTTAAATATTATATCCTTTTGGCGTTTAATTAAGGGCTTGGAGAAAGTCTTTAATTTTAAATTTTAAGTTTTCTTTTATACTCACAGAAAAGTTTATTCAAAACATATATATGCTGCAAATGACTTAACCATATAGATAGCAAATTAGAATAATTAAGTGGATTGACTGGGTTATGTGGAGTTTGCAGGCCGTTTTTGCATTGATAAAAAAATTTGGTTAAACGCAATAAATATGTAAAAAATGTTATTTTTAAAAAAAACCGTCTCAGAATGTGTGGATGATTAATTGATGCCTAACAATTATAATAATAAAAGGTCCTGGTTTGCAAGAATATCATCATGTGGGATTTAGGAAGGGATAGATATATGTTGCCTTAGCCCTATAAGCGGTGAAACTGTTATAGGATTTGAAATCATGGACCTCTAAGTCCCAAGGCAGCAATTTTACCATTGCTTCGAGGCTGTGCCCCCCCCCCCCTCCATAATCAAATAATAAATGGGGGCAAATATGGTCAATGATGCTAAAAATTTCAGAGAGAATATTAATAACGTCATAGAAACAAGTCATCCCCGACAAAAATTTTCTTTTACAGGAAGGAGCGTTTATGAGGGTGAATTAAGCTAGAAATATATGAAGCTTGATATATGGTTTATTGTGGAACACATATGAAACAAGGAACATATAAGTGTGCAGGTTTCCTAAGCACATATTGTGGAGCAAGCAAAGATTATGTGGAGGAATTGACTGGGATTTGGTTCCAAACAGATGAACACTTCATATATAGAAAGAGGAACCAATCATGAAGTACCCCCAGCTTTCGATTCAACGATCGTCCATACATCCAAAAACAGTCAAACACATTGAGAAGTTTTCAAGAAGGAGACAGAAACTGTCACACTCTGAAACTAAAACAAGAGATCTATTCGAAACAAAAGTATTTGATCTGAGCTATATTTGCAGAGCAGAATTATGACTCCAAGAACCAGTTTCCAAAGTTTGATGTTTACCTGGGAGTCGATTTTTGGACCACAATTGAATTGGGTGCAAAGAATTTTGCTTACGTGGAAGTAACAATCGAGGAGGTTACCAACGACTGGTACAACTATGTCTGGTAGACATTGGACAAGGAACACCCTTCAGTAACACCTTAGAATTAAGACCATTGAACAAATCTTTCTATTCTGCTCCATTTCCCTTGTCTCTTAACACAAGAAGAGCTTGTGGCCAGCGTATAAATTATGGCAGGTACCTACTCCTCCTTCCTTGCACTAACTTTTGCACCTTTTTTTTTTTTTAATCAAAATGAATAATAACGCAGAAAAAAATTACTTATATCAATAGGTTCAAAGAGACATTAATAAAATTAAACTTGTTTTTGTAATGTATTTTGAAAAAATAATAAAAATAAGCTGCAGTTTTAATAACTTGTGCATAGTATGGTCTCGCTATAAATTTTGTATGTTATGTTAATTGACATATGCATAGTTTCAGAAATAGGCACATCTTTTATGTGTTGCACATGGAGGTCTAAAAATGAGTCGCAATATTTATCATAAATTGTACTAACTCCGCTCTTTAACATAAAAGCTAATTGATTAATTTGAGTAGACAAAAAAGTTTGTTAGGTCAGTTATTTATAATAAATAGATGTTATCTTTCTTAAAATACAGTTCCTAATTATGTATATTAGTTAAAACTACTATTTAATGAATATCCTGATGTTCATCTCTATGCTAAGATCTACGCTATCTAAATACAATTTTAATGGCCTAAATTTAAAATTTTCAATTGATAATCTTTAAATTAAAAAATTATTTTTTTAAAAAATTAACAATTGAAATATTGTTTTTATTTTGGATTTTACACTTATTAAAATAAAAATAAAAAAAAGAACAAAAGTAAAAAAAATAAATTCGGACCGTCAATATTAAACTTGGATGTTTCAGGATGACTACCATAGCACTCACTCGCTCTCTAAACATTTTAATGTCCCCCCCCCCCTCCAAAATTGTAATGCTTTTGCTTAATTGTTTTGAAAATAATGCAGGTACAAGGACGATACGTACGATCGCTTGTGGCGCATATATGATGATTCTGATTGGGATGTCTTAAAAACTCCAGTTATTTCCTGCATCAGAGATATCAGTCACAGCATGTGAATCCCAGAATAACTCTAATCTCTTAACTACAAAATTTATTTTCGATATACCAGAACTGTTTTATTCGTTTCTTCATTTCTCTGAAATTCAAAAGCTTCCTTCTGACCAAAAGAGGATCATCAGTGTCACTTTTGATGATGATGATGATGATGATGATGATGAAAATTCCCTCTCTCAAGAACTGACTCCTGAATAAACCTGTCACACTAGTTTCCGGCAGCATAACTACAAATAATGTTAGCTTCACAGTTAGAGCAACAGTTGATTATTCTGCTCCTCCTATTCTCAATGCCTTTGAGACTTTCAAAGTCTTCCCATGACCAAATTCCCCTAGAGATAGACAAGATGGTATATATTGCTTTTTCTTTTTCTCTTCTTTTTTTCCTTCCTTTGTTCCAAATTTCATTTTGTTTGATTTTGTTGCACCCATAGAATCAATAATACCTCTCGTCTTAAATATAAGAGCTAGTTGACTAATTTGAATAGATTAAGAAAATAAGTTAAATTAGTTATTTGTAATAAATAAGCGTTATTTTTCCTAAAATGCCTTTGCTAATCAAATTTATTGGCAAGAACTATCATTATTAAAAAGACTATCTTAGAAAAAAATGAATAAATATAAGAGACAAAGTGAATTGGGGTCTTATATTTAGAACCAAAATAAAGTCAAACGAGATCTTATATTAAAGACCGGAGATAGTATATTTGAAAAGAAGGAAAAGAAATTCAACTGGGTTTTTCTTTTTATTATTGGGAATTATGCGGTTAATGCCATCATGGGGATCAAGCGCACTTATGGGATCTCCAAAATCAGTTGGCAAGTGGACCCATGTTGGCCAAAGTTTACATGGGAAGGTATGAGATGCAACTCTATCCACAATACAAGAATCATTTCACTGTAAGAAGTGCTAGCCATTGATGATCTTATTTATGATTTTTCATATTTGATTTGAAGCATTTCCGTACAAATGGTTCAACGGAGCAATAAAATGCCGACATGTCACATATATGAATCGTGTGTAGTGTGAGGAATTTATATTCGTAACATGTCAAAATTTTGCTGTGATTTATATATCTCAGACTGATATTTCAGTCTGTAACGTATAGATCCCCTTTTGTCGCTCACCTTAGTGTTACTATATGGTGGCAATTAAACTTGTGAACCACAAATTAATGTAGGAACTTGAGCTCAAGCGAACTCGGAGTACAAATAGCTCAAGTGTCCACCCATGCGGAAAAATTGGAGTCCTTGTAAGTTGTCGCATAAAATAGTCTATAAACCTTAAAATACCATTTTTTAGCTTATTGTTTGATACTGGAGAAAATCATTAAAGTCCTAAGAAAGGAATATAATCACTTAAAAGTTCTAATGACAACCAAGTGTGGATCCATTGTCATTTCATGCATCGGAATTTGTCATTGTATATACTGTTCACTTGTTATAAAACCTTTTGATGATTATATTTTTTTTTCCCAATATCAACGATTTTCCCAGGATATTATGAATAGTAATAAGTTAATAACTCCTGTTGTTAATAGGGATTTGTCAAACAACACATTGACAGGAGAACTACCAGAATTTCTCGCGACTCTTCCTAATTTGAAGTTCATGTAAGAACTTAATATAAATTGCATCTCAGCTTTAAAATTAACAGGGGAACTATCATTTATTTTCTCTGTTTACCATCTTGCACTGATGTGACTGGAAACAAACTCACATGTTCAATTCCCAAGGCTTTGAGGGAAAATGCTAATCTGCAACTTAGGTGCACTCTTGTCTTCAATATCAGATGCAGATAAGCAGATTATAGTTTATTCTTTTTTTAAACCAAATTGGATAAATTTTTGTACCTCATCGTCATTCATTATTTGATAAAACTTATTGATCCTAATCAGTGTTATGTGTAGAGATCATTAACCATAATGATTAAGTCAGCGATAAGTATATAAGTGAGTAGTTATCTTTAATTAATTCTTTGTTTATGAATAATATGCTTTGGCCTCAACAATATCTGTGAAATCGCAATGTGCAAGACGTGTTATTTCAAAGCTCATTTGCTCAACTTATACTTCCTCTTCCTATATTTTTTTGCAGTGTAGCCAACAATTCAGGCATCTGCGAGTTAGATTCATGCGGCAAAGAACGCAGCAAGTTTGCAATTCCTCTTGGTACATTGATCTCAGTTTTTGTCCTAATTGCCATCCTTTCTTTGATTATTTGGAGACTCATGAGAAAGAAAAGACAAGGTATAGCTATTTTCATATCTATTGCCAATTCGTTAAGAATATTATCATACTCATGATTTCTGGATCTTTGCACATACAAGAAGAGAGTGTGTGTTTTCCAATTCTAGCATATGGTTAATTCCCAAAAACTTGGAAGCTTCTCTGTTTTTTTCCCCCCCGTCCTGGCTACCCCACATTGGATAATCTGTTCTAGTCTCTTGATATTATTCTCAGAACATGTGATATAATGATGCAGGAGGTTGGTCTTCCAAATCCCTCAAGATGGAAATTCTAAAACAGAAGGGTCGAGAATTTTTTTACTTACAAGTGATTCGTATCACCGACAACTTCAAAACTTTTATTGGAGAAGGAGGATTCGGTAAAGTTTACCTTGGTACTTTGTAGAAGATGATTCTCAAGTTGCAGTAAAAGTACTTTCCCCATCATCAAAACAAGGATACAATGCTTTCAATCGGAGGCTAGACATAAAAGTCATATTATATATTTCCAAGACTTCTTAAATACTCTCTTATGCGCCCAGCATATAATTATAGAGTTTGCCTTGATCCTAAGTACAAAATCCCTATTGCTTTTGTGTATTTCATATTTATTATCTTTTTCTCTCAAATTATCCTTATTGAATGAATATACTGACAAGGTCAACAACGTAGTTTCCCATGTAAACAATTAAAAAGAGAGATATTTTTTAAAAAAATTAACATACATTTTTTTATAAATAATATGCTTAATTATTTATTTTCTTTAACCTATTTAAATTATATAGCTTATGCATATAGAACCCAAGGGAATATGTGTGAATTGGTATAGCAAGATCTTCTAATCAGTTATATATGATGGAGCTAATTAACTCTTGACTTGTAGGCTCAACTCTTGACGGTTGTCATAGAAACTTGGTTTCACTTGTTGGATTTTGTGATGAAAACAACCCCAAGGCATTGATTTATGAATATATGGATAATGGGGACCTTCGCCGACTATTATCAGGTTTGTCTTATATCTTGTGTTTAAGCATCACTCATGGTGTGATTTTCCCGTGGTTTTCAAACTCTAAATGCAATTACATCTTATATATATATATATATATATATATATATATAGAAAGAGAGAGAGAGAGAGAGAGTAAGATCTTAGTTATTACTGATGATCAAGGCAAGATATCTGTACTTCGACTTACTCTTTCCGTTTTCTATAATTAAATCCAGTCAATCAAACACGTAATAGTTGCATTATGATATATATGTATGTTTCTTTTAAGGGTTAAAATGCATCTACTATCTCAAAGTATTCTTTCGGATGCATCCAACACCCTATAATATATTGTAGTATATCCAACATTCTAAAATATTTTTGTAGGTGTGTTCAATATCATGAAGTATTTTTTAATGCATCTAACACCTCAAAGTATTCATTTTTGGTGTGTCCAGCACCCAAAAATATTTTTTTATGTATCTAGTACTAAGACCAAAAAAATACGTTAAGGTGCTACACATATAAAAAATATTTTGAAATACTGGATGTACCACAAAATATTTTGGGGTGTTCAATGCACCTAAGAAAATACTTTAGAGCACTAGATACAACTTAACGTCTTAACCCTTATTTTTGTGTGTGTGTGTAAATACATACATATATATATATATATATATTGAAAATGTGTTGAAGTGGAATGAGAGGCTTCAAGCAACAATTGACACAGAAAAAGGTGACAAAAAAAAAAAACGGCTATACTATTGATCTGTCTCTCGTTATAATTAAACTTTATCATATGTTCCTCTTTCTTATATAATAATGTGATGGAGTTGCAAGATTGGAATATCTTCATAGTGGTTGTAAGACTCCTATAATCCCTAGAGACTTGAAATCATTCAACGTTTTGCTAAATAAATCTATGATAGCTAAGATTGCTGATTTTGGACTATCTAAAATATTTATAGACAAAAAAGATTCTCATCTACTGATGACAAACTCAATTATTTTTATATATTTTGGTATCTTTTATATGAGTTTTGTCAGCTTAATTGGTCCCCTTTTGCCTTAATTGATTTAATTTATTTTATTTTGAATTATTATTTTATAGGGGCAAAATTGTCATGTTTTGATTTAATTATAATTAATTGATTTTTAAGGACAATTAATGCTACCTTATTCTTGAATTTTGTTTGCAGGTTTTAGGAAGATTTAAAAATAAAAATAAAAGTTTAAAAAAAAAAGAAACAAATATATAATTAAAAAAAAAGGGGAGCAAAACGTTGCGTTTTGCTCCCCCAACCTAATATCCAATATTCATCATCATCAGCTGGAGACGGAGAGACGAACACGGAGAGAGCTGATACACGCAAGCGGCGCTGGAAAAACAGAGCAACACGCACACACGCAGAAGCGAGCGCCGAACAGACACATGAAACAGAGGCCGAAGGAGAGACACGACGAAACACAGCAAGCTGGAGGCGGCCGAACGAAAAACGAACACACACGCAGAGGCGAAACAGAGGAAAGAGCTGGCCGACGGCGTGAGCGGAAGGACCATTCCTCATCTTCTCCGTTGAACCTTCCTGGTGGCAGGGGGCGCTAGACGGAGACACACACCGCGCGCGCGCGGAAGCTGAGCACGAGTTGACGGCGAGTAAACCAGCAGGCTCGACGGCATCGTCTGCTTCTTCTTCACTGCTGCCAGCAACGCAGGAGAAAGAAATCACCCACTGTTCCATTATTCCCTCCATGGCAAACCGTAGCAAAATTCTGAATATGACAATTTTTATGGCAAACCGAGGCTAGACTTTATAATTCTCTAATTCAACAATAATGGCAGGAGCTTGGATCATCAAAGGGGAGTTTTAGTTGCTTTAATTTCCTATTCAATAATTGTTTAACAATTCCTAGGTCTTAGGATAGTTTTTCTGATTATTGGGATAATTGTATTGCTTAATCAGTTTATTATTTGGGGATTATTGTGACTGAATTATTGCTTAGTATTTGACATTGGGCTGTTTATAGTTTTGATCTCAATTATAATGTTGTGGTTATGACATTTGTATTGATTTTGGAATTAATATATTGTGATTTTCTAAGGTGGCTTAGAATTTTGGATCATATAGTCTCTTGCTAGCTTTAATTCTGTTATTTTGGATTTAAGAGTTCTAATTAAGCATTGGTTTTTAGCATCCTTAATCCCATTTTACTATTCTGGTTGCAGTTAGTAAGTTGGGATTTTAGGAAAATATTTTGTGGCAATTCGAGGTGGCTCGGTTGTTGGATTAAAAGCTCAATTATAATTCTTAATTCATTGTTTTTAACTCCCACATCTTTTAGAGTGATGATTGCCTGCGTTGTTGAATTGGAGGATTGATTACCATCAGTGTTATTCGTGTGTCTCATTTTCATTTCTTTAATCTCCATTCATTTTAATCACTTTCATATAAAAAAAAGTATTTTAATTTCAATTTGATTCGTAGTATTTAATTAATAGCTTTTCAAAATCAAAAATCTCTTTTTATAGTTTAGGTTACTTGCATTCATTTACTAGGGTTTAATTTCGTTTTCGGCTCCTCAAAGTGAAACGACCCGAGTTTTGCACTATATTGCATTAATTCGGTTAATTTTTGGAGTAACCCCAAAGCGACAATTAAGGGAAGTTCAACTTCAAGTGGCGCCGTTGCCGGGGAGCCAAGAAATTGGTTCCCTAGTAATTAAGTGTCAAGTAGCCTTGATTGGGGTTCATTTGTTGAGCCTTTTTAGTTTTCATTTTTGTTAGTTTTTTTTTTTAGTAGTTTGCATTTGTTTTTTTTTTGTTTTTGTTTTTTTTTGTTTTTCATGGCTTGGTTTAATAGAAATCATGATCTACTCTCACATTCTCAATTTTTTGCAGGAAATAGTACGTGGAATGAAGCACCTTCTAATTCAACATATTCTCAAGAGATTGAAGAGTTGTTACAACAGTTGGACTCCTTCCAAGCTCAGCTAGAGTCTCAAACACCTAATCACATCTATGCTCATGACACCTCTTGGATGAACCATCCTCCACATCAATCACCTAACCCATCACTCCCACCTCACCAACCATACTTTAATCATATATCTCTACCATATGCACACCACCAAGAACCACCTCCTTTTCCATATGAATACCACCACCAACCCTTATCCCAATCCATATACCAACCCCTTCCCCAATCTTATGAACATGAATTCAGTGAACCTGACCCATTTCTCACTATTCCTAAGAATGACCATATACGATTTTTAAGAGAAGCTTATGACCGCTTGAATTCATACTACCATGGATTACTTGAAGAGGTAGAAATATCTGGAATTTCTAAGGAATCAGAGGAAGAGTTAGAAGAATGTCAAAGTGCATTGGGAAAGTTCTTGAGTGATATAGCGCAAATTGAATCTGGGATGGGGAAGGATGAATCAAAGTGTCCATATTCACTCATGCAAGAGGCTGAGATGAAGCAAGAACATCCACAAACTCACAAGGACTCGTGCCTTACATCAGGTAATATTGCTCCTCTTCTTGAGGAGATTGACCCTTGTGCTAGGACTACTATTCCTGTTGAAGTTATTGATGATGTGAGTGATAATGAGGTGGATGAGGAAATCATAGTTGAATCCCCTCATATGTTTCAAAATGAAAATTCTCACTTGAACCTCTAATAGTAGTTGTTTAGTTGATGATGTTACTTGCACTGTCATTGCCTCTTTGTGTGAAGAACATGCTTCTCTTTCTAGTGCTAGATTGGATGGTGCAATTGATTCTGATTTGAACAAACCTCTATCTTGTTCTTGTAATGCCCACGCTATATGCATGGATTGCATTGATAACAAGTATGATATACTTGTTGGGTCGCAAAAACAGAACTTTAGTAAACTGTGTGCATTGCCTTCTAGTACTAAAAGTGCTGACAATATAAAGCATGATATTGATGTGAGTTGCTTGGATGTTAATCCTGTGGAGAAATGTGAATTTGACCATAGCTTTGAAAATTATCTTTCTGAAAATCCCATTGAGTTGCATGCTTCTAATGAGTTAGTAGGGAAAGATTCAAAAATTTTAAAAGACAAAATTCTAAATAAGAATGAATCTTTTCATCTAATTCTTTCTTGTAACTTGCCTCCTGATTTAAGTAGCTATGTAAATAATAATATTACATTGCATAATCATATTGTGCATGAATCTTCTTCTTCTTCCACTCTTTTTTCACCCACTTCTTGTGTTAGTAAAAGTGATGTGATGTACTCCAACCACTGTCAGTTGGATTCTTCATCTTCCGCTTTGCATACACAAGACATTTTTGAAAATATTTCTGATTATTTGATTCCTATAGAAAGGAATCCTATTGACTTTCTTGGGTGTGATATTTACTTGGAAGATTTTGCCACTCAGATATACCTATGCTACTCTAGATCTTTCCAAGTTTTTCTTTTTGGACTAGATACTGCTGCTTGTTCAATGTTTCCCTTGCAGGAACCCTCACCACCAAGAAATGTCAATGGAGAAGTGACTACACTAAAGAGATATATGTTTCTCATCCGGGATGAGAACTTCTCTTACAAGTGCTTGAAGAGATTTCGTTCTAAAGGTTGTCCCTTTCCTTCCTTAACTCTTATCTTTTGAATTACTTGCTTGTTTTGTGAGATAAGTGTGGGGGAGGGGCATAGCCAGTAGTAAAAGGTAGCTTGTGTTTTGTTTTATTGTTTGTTATTAGTTGCATGCAGTACTTTCCCTACCTTGTCCTTGCACATTTTGAGCTTTCGATTGTTCATATCTTTAGTCTAAACTTGCATTGAGGACAATGCAAGGATTAAGTGTGGGGGAGTAAGTGTTATGTTTTGTTAGGTTTTGTTTTAAAAAAAACAAAAAAAAAAATTTTGCCTTTGGATTTGCTCCTGTTTCCTAAGTATTGCTGCTATAATTGCTCTCTTCTCTGCCTTATTGGTTGATTTTTGAATTGCATCGCATGATTTGAGAGTGATTCTTGCTTAGGAATTTTGCTGCTAGTTTCTATGTCCTCTTGCTTTCATTCGCCTCAGTGTTCTGCACTGCTATATGGGCGAGTTGCTGTTCACTCTGTTGCTGACTTGACTTTTGTAATCCTTGGGCATCTCTTTTAAAATCCTTTTGCACAATGCTTGTGAATGTTGCACTGCTGAGTTTGATTGCATTTGATTTGAGTGATTTCTGTTCTTAGTTGATTAGCATAGTAGAATACTCTTGGTGCAGTGTTATTAACCTTGTTTCATAGCTTGATTCTTAAGGAGGAAACATCTTGGAGAAAGCCTTGATGGAAGGATTGTTGAGCCATATATTCTTTCTCATCTTGTGTGATTTTCACCTGGTTTTGGTTAACCTCTAGAACTTGTCTAGATTCTTTTTCAAAGCTACATTAATATCTAGATTTGTGAAGATGATAGGGGCATTCATTTCTAGACCTTTACCCAAACACAAACCACTTTATTTAACCTTTGTTCACCCCCTTTGAGCCTTCACTTTCATTCCATTCACTATTTTTTTAGCAAGTGTTTTGCATGAGTTATATTTGGTTTTTCATTTTGAAAAGTACATCATTAATGTCTATATCTTTGCCTTCTTGGGTTTTGATGCCAAAAAAAAAGAAAAAGAAAAGCAAAAAAGAAAAAAGAAAAAAAAAAGAGAAATAGAAAAAGGCAAGAAAGAGAAGAAAATATTTAGAAAAAGCCAAAGAAAGGAAGTTAAAAAAAAAAGAAAAAGAAAATAAGTTGCAACAAAAGAATAAATTTGAAATAAGGCATTCCATGGTGGTTTGAAGAGCAATGATTTCTGTTTCAAAAGGTTAAAATCTACACATTGGTGTTGTTTCATGATTGTACTTTAGCTCACTTTGAGTTGATTATTTACTACTCATGCATTTCACTTGTTAGTCCATTTCATTCATTTGGCCATAGTTTCCAACATTACAACCCTTCAAGTCCCCTTGATCATGAGTCTAAGGTATGTTAGTGGTGGAGATATTAGAATTTCTACAAGCTTATGGTAGGTGCTAATCTAGGTGAATTGAGTGAAAATTTTCCCATTTGAGAGATGAGTGAAACACTTGTACCATATGTGAGCTCTATTATGTTTCTCTTCTTTTATCCTGCTATGTTTCTTGTGTTAATTTCTTTGCACTGAAGTATTCTATGATTGTTGATTAATTAGGAATAAAGATTGTTTGAGTTCATTGCACATTCATGCTTAGTTAGTTTTATGTTTGCTTGCATTGAGTGTCTCTATTGGATTCTTCTTTAATGATGTTTTGCCCAGGAGTGCAAAAGGCTAAGTGTGGGGGAGTTGACAAACTCAATTATTTTTATATATTTTGGTATCTTTTATATGAGTTTTGTCAGCTTAATTGGTCCCCTTTTGCCTTAATTGATTTAATTTATTTTATTTTGAATTATTATTTTATAGGGGCAAAATTGTCATGTTTTGATTTAATTATGATTAATTGATTTTTAAGGACAATTAATGCTACATTATTCTTGAATTTTGTTTGCAGGTTTTAGGAAGATTTAAAAATAAAAATAAAAGTTAAAAAAAAAAGAAACAAATATATAATAAAAATAATTAAAAAAAAGGGGAGCAAAACGTTGCGTTTTGCTCCCCCAACCTAATATCCAATATTCATCATCATCAGCTGGAGACGGAGAGACGAACACGCGGAGAGCTGATACACGCAAGCGGCGCTGGAAAAACAGAGCAACACGCACACACGCAGAAGCGAGCGCCGAACAGACACACGAAACAGAGGCCGAAGGAGAGACACGACGAAACACAGCAAGCTGGAGGCGGCCGAACGAAAAACGAACACACACGCAGAGGCGAAACAGAGGAAAGAGCTGGCCGACGGCGTGAGCGGAAGGACCATTCCTCATCTTCTCCGTTGAACCTTCCTGGTGGCAGGGGGCGCTAGACGGAGACACACACCGCGCGCGCGCGGAAGCTGAGCACGAGTTGACGGCGAGTAAACCAGCAGGCTCGACGGCATCGTCTGCTTCTTCTTCACTGCTGCCAGCAACGCAGGAGAAAGAAATCACCCACTGTTCCATTATTCCCTCCATGGCAAACCGTAGCAAAATTCTGAATATGACAATTTTTATGGCAAACCGAGGCTAGACTTTATAATTCTCTAATTCAACAATAATGGCAGGAGCTTGGATCATCAAAGGGGAGTTTTAGTTGCTTTAATTTCCTATTCAATAATTGTTTAACAATTCCTAGGTCTTAGGATAGTTTTTCTGATTATTGGGATAATTGTATTGCTTAATCAGTTTATTATTTGGGGATTATTGTGACTGAATTATTGCTTAGTATTTGACATTGGGCTGTTTATAGTTTTGATCTCAATTATAATGTTGTGGTTATGACATTTGTATTGATTTTGGAATTAATATATTGTGATTTTCTAAGGTGGCTTAGAATTTTGGATCATATAGTCTCTTGCTAGCTTTAATTCTGTTATTTTGGATTTAAGATTTCTAATTAAGCATTGGTTTTTAGCATCCTTAATCCCATTTTACTATTCTGGTTGCAGTTAGTAAGTTGGGATTTTAGGAAAATATTTTGTGGCAATTCGAGGTGGCTCGGTTGTTGGATCAAAAGCTCAATTATAATTCTTAATTCATTGTTTTTAACTCCCACATCTTTTAGAGTGATGATTGCCTGCGTTGTTGAATTGGAGGATTGATTACCATCAGTGTTATTCGTGTGTCTCATTTTCATTTCTTTAATCTCCATTCATTTTAATCACTTTCATATAAAAAAAAAGTATTTTAATTTCAATTTGATTCGTAGTATTTAATTAATAGCTTTTCAAAATCAAAAATCTCTTTTTATAGTTTAGGTTACTTGCATTCATTTACTAGGGTTTAATTTCGTTTTCGGCTCCTCAAAGTGAAACGACCCGAGTTTTGCACTATATTGCATTAATTCGGTTAATTTTTGGAGTAACCCCAAAGCGACAATTAAGGGAAGTTCAACTTCAACTGACTTAACCAGCTGGTACTTTTGGCCATATTGATATGGAATAAGTGTTTTTGACGAATCAATCAAAAAGAGTTCCAAGACTATCTGCTAAAGAACTTCAGAAAACAATATATATAATATTTAGTCTCAATTCATTCACCTATAATATGTTGAAACCAATCTATTATACCAATCCCCAAAAAAAAAAAAATCTATTCAATCTTCTAATTTATTCTTATCCTTTGCAGCTTCCAAAGATGTAGACAACTAAGTAAGAAAAGTGATATTTATAGTTTTGGAATGATCAAACTATAATTGTTCGTCCTCCAATAAAGAGAGAAATTGAGGATCACAGTTACATAATTGATTGGATTATGTCTAAATTGAATGAAGGCATTGTTGATCCAAGATTTGAAGGGGTGTTCTGTGGATTCCGTGTTAGTTCCACATGGAGAGCTATTGAAGTAGCAATGTCATGTGTCCTACCAACACCTACCCAAAGGCTTTGGAATGTTTAGCTTTGGAGATGGATCAATCCAAAATGGATAACGCTATGATAAGCAGTTCCCGTGATTCTGATGTGAACAGTGAATTAATCACTCTCGTCTCTGCTAGATAGTCACTATTATATGTCTTCTAGAGAACACTATAGTTATATGCATTTGAGGATCATTATACATCTCTCCTCTTTAAATGATTATGTGTTGGAAATTTTGATAAATTGTGGATTAGAACAACGTGCGTGCGTGTGTGTGTGTGTGTCCACCTTATTGGGCAAACAGCCTTGCTTCAAATATTAAACCCAGATTGTTTAATTGTATGCACTCTATGATATATATATATATATATATATGCCTTTAGTAGTTAGCGGTTTCCCATCACGATCTGGCTTTTTGTATGGAAGAAAATAAAGTATTTTATATTACTACCTCTTGTCCATAAATAAGAGCCAGTTGAAAATTTAATTTGGTCCTAAATCAAATACTTCAATCCACTTTGTCTTCATGATCGATATTTATCGAGTTTTCCTTCAAGTAATTCCTATGGTTATTGTACATGTTAAGAAGTGAGGATATTTTAAAGAACATAACATATATTTATTATAAACAACTAACTTAAATAATTTCTTTAATATTCATAAATTAGTTATCTGACCCAACTAAAATGACCAAAATAGTTCATTTCACAGTAAGAGCGTTGGCTGATTCTTACGCTATCCTCCTATATATCCTCAATGGCTATGAGCTTTTCGAAGTCATCCAAGAAACAAAATCTCCTACAAACACACAAGACCATGTTGGCTATTTTAGAATCAGTCATAACATAATACTTTAGGGTGGTGCTTCCAATTGCTTCATGAATACTTTAGGGGCAGAAAAATACCTAAAGACATTCTAAAATTAATAATAATGGTCAACAACTTGATCCCTTAGTCAACAGATGACACTGTAATAATTTAATTGACACTCGAAAGGCGACATTGCTCCAATAAATAATTTTGTAATATGCAGTGCTCCTCTCAAAGTAGGTTAGAGACAAAAATGTCTTTAAATCTTTCATAAATTTATTAAAAACTTCATATGTCGTACGGCTTGTTGATAGATATTGATATTGTTGGTATTAGCGATTTGTGATATGATGAGACAGCTCATAGACAATCAAGGACTTGTTAACAAATTTAGATCAACTCATTGAATAAAATACAAGTATAGAAGTATTTGGATTAGAGCTCCAAGTATTTGTGACTTGATATTTTATATATGTGTGTTATGATTTGACTCATTCGTAAGTTATAATAAATAAAATTACATTTTATAAAAAGAGTAAAATAACACGCCAACTCGGATTCTCTTATAATTTGTACTTGGCTAAAGTATACATTTGTAAAATGATTCAACTTAGTCCCTTAACTTTAAAAAGCATATATTTGGTCCTTTAGTCCTAAAATTATTAGATTTCAATGATAATTTTTTGTAACAATCATGGATGTTTTGAAAATTAAACTTAATATATTAGTATTTGAGAATATTTTGTCAACATTTAAGATCTTAATCTCATCATTTTTTAAAAAGATTTTAGAGTTAAGAGACTAAAAGCATACTTTTTAAAATTAAGGGACCAAAATTGAATTTTTGTACAAAATCAAAGAACTAAATGTATACTTTAGCATTTGTTTTTATTCGTTTTGACGCATCTTACATTTTTGCCCTTTTAATTTGAATCTTTCTTCCTTTATATATTGAAGTCTTATTTCTCTTTCATTTTGGCTCGAGACTTTCCCAACGTCTCTAAAATTATTTATATTTAGTTTCATAAAAATTATCAACGTGATTTAATCCCTAAACGTTATTCCATCATTTTAGGACATTTATGGGACTTATGAGCTAAATTAGGCTTAATTAATAGCCTACTTAATTCATTTTTATTCTTGAGCTAATTCTAGGCTCAAATTTCGACATAAGGCACAATTTATCTCAATTTAAATTTTTGATGGTTAGATGAACATTAGTCAGTCCATATCATTCACAACTTTATTAAATAAAACACAGTTTTATTGGATAGTAATTTTTTTTCCTCATTGATCGATTTGAATAGTAAATTATCGATCTGAAAAGATCAAAATTGAGATAAATTAAGGCAAAAGAAAAATGAAGGTATTATAGTGTTATCGATAACTATAGATTTTCAAGCGTATTTATAGGTACTCTAGTTTAGCGAATACATTATAAATCTAAACTTTTTGCTAAACGACTTAAAAGCAATAAATGCATAAAATATTTTATATGCAGGCAGGACTTTCTACATAAACCGGGGAGAGGTTTTTGTTTCTTTGTTTTTGGCATCAAGATAAAATGATAGGGATAACGACAATAAAGTCCCACAATGAACATTATGTATATGTATATATACTACCTCCGATCTTTAATATAAGATTGTGTTCACTAATTTGGAAAGATTAAAAAAACTAAATAAATTTGACAAAATAAAGGAAGCTAAATAAATTACTTTAAAGCATTTATATTTATTGTTTTTTTCTTTGTCTCACTTATAAACTGATATACTCCTTTGGTCCTTAATAAAGGACATAATTGTTAAGTTAATTTTGATCTGAAATATAAAACTTATTTCTTATATTTATCAATTTTTTTTCTAAAATATCCATATAGATACTTCCTTAACCATAATCAAGTAAGTGAGAGAGGAAAGCTATTAAGAAAGATGATTATGGTGTTTTAATAAAAAAACATATCATGTCTTTTATAATTAACTAACTTATTTAAATTTCTTAATCTAATCAAATTAGTTAAATATATCTTAAAGATCGAAGGACTATATATATATATTCTAATAATGATACACATAAGTATTAATATATGCTATATTAAATAATTTATTTAACTTTCTTAATCTTCTTAAACTACTTTAACTAGATTTTATAGTAAGAACCAACTTTTTAAAATGTTTTACAACAAATTTTGATAATATGTAACAACTGACTTAAAAATCATACTCGCCTGTGCATTGAACAGGTACGTTTGACCGGCTAGTTAATTATAATTTACGAATTAGTTCTTTTTTCGTAACAAAATTATAAGATTATTGAAGAGAGCCTGTCATTCCCTTGGGGTTCCCAATCAAAAATAAATCCAAACAATGTAATATAGTACAAAACTCGGGTTGTTTCACTTTGAGGAACGTTTATTTAAAATCCTAAGCAACCTAAGCATCAAAAATAAAGAATTGACTTAAAAAGGAATTGATTTTCTTTTTAACTAACTAATTGGCAAAATTTAAAAGGATGTAAAATGAGTAAATAATTTTTGGATTTTTAGTTTATAAAATGAATATGAATGAAAAAAGCAAAGTAAATTAACAAGTAACAGCAAATGGAAAAGCAATCCTATAACACAATGATTAAGGCTATCATTGCTTCAATTAATTTGGGAGTTAGCTAAATTTAAAAGATTCTAAGGGCCACTCCTTAGACTCGGTTTAATTAGAATAATCAACACCAAGCCACCTTGTATATTAATTATTCACAATTAAACTGTTTTAGCATAATTAGCCAAAAAGAAAATCAAAGAAAAATAATTAACATTTTTAGTCCAATAACCAAGTCACCTTGAATTACCACTAAATATTCACAATAATTTCAAAACATGGTTTGACCCAGTACAATATAAAGAAATTAAAGCTAATCACAATATAATGTCAAATGCTAATAAAAAATCCCAACAACTACAACCAATCTCAATACAACTATAATTTATCACAATACATTCAAACATTACAAAATTTATTTTAAGACTTAGAAATCACAATTATAACAAAAGAAATAAAGATTGGAAGAGCTGAAACTCTGCTTTGAAGCTCCAAGTTCAAGTCATAAGCACTGTGCTAGAGAATTGAAGGATTTAGCTAAGCCCCTGCATCAGTAAACTCCACCGTGTGCTTTAATAATCACAGCCATAGCAAAAAAAAAAACGCAGCTAAAGGTAGATGAATGCTGAAGGATGGGTTTCGGTTGATGAGAGACAGATAGGAGAGGCGAAGTCGAGACTATGGAGGTTTGATTCTCCCCCTGGCGCCGTCGGCCTCTTGTGCTCCTCTCGCCTTCGCGTCTCTCTCCTTTTTTTCTTTCAGCGCCGTCCAGCTCTCTCTCAGCTATCTCTCGCCTCCGCCCCGGAATCCAAGATGATGAATATTGGATATTAGGGATGGGAGCAAAACGCAACGCTTTGCTCCCCCTTTTGTTTTTTTTTTTTCTTTAATTTATTTCTTATTATAATTTTTTCTTTTTTTCTTCTTTTTTTAATTTTTATTTTTATTTTTAAATCTTCCAAAAACTTACAAACAAAATTCAAAGTTAAGGTAGCATTAATTGTCCTCAAAAATCAATTAGTCACAATTAAATCAAAATATGACAATTTTGTCCCTTTAAAATGATAATTCAAAATAAAACATATTAAATCAATTAACAACCAATTAAGGCCAAAAGAACTAATTAAGTTGACAAAACCCATATAAAAGATATCAAAATATATAAAAATAATTGAGTTTGTCAATTATTCTCCGACTAGCTTGGAGCTCTATTGTAATATACGCTTATCACTCCAGACTTATAGTGAGTTATCTCATAATATGACGGTGCCACCAAGGTCAGTATCTGTTAAGAACTATTCGAAGTATAAAATTTGTATTAAAAGTAAATATGTACATTTACTTATTTTAATTTCCCACAAAATTTCATTTTACTCTTTTAATTTATAGCTTTTTTAAGTCCTTTAACCTGCCGCCATTAACACACAAAAAATGATGACACTGAAATTTGAAATGTTGACCAAACATTTTCAAATATTGACATTTTTAAGTTCAATTTTCAAAATATGAATTTGAAATATGTTTTTAGCTATTTCAAAGAGACCTAAATAAATAAATTTCAAGAATGTGATGAAAAAATTAAAATTATAAAATTTTATAATACTATAAAAATTAATAAATTTTATAAGCTATTAGAAAGTTTAAAAATATGTTTTAGAATTATTCCTTGATGGTAGGAAAAAAATTTTAAAAAAATAAATGTTTAAGTATTTCTTACATTAAAGAAGGGTATTTTAGTCCAAATACACGTTTCATACAAATTTAAGTGTGAAACTTAAACGCTAATTGATGTTTGAATGGATAAAAACTTATAGAATAATGTCAAATATATAATGAATATTGTGTAACATATAAGTTAATTTTAAGAAAGGAATTTTATATCTATGTTTCCAAGATAGAGAGAATGTTTTAAGGGAGGTTGTGAGTGTATGCTATTCTATTTTATAGATGTTGATACTATTCCACTATCCCTCTTAAATTCATTCCATTGGCCCCCACGCTCATTTTTCTAAATATATACACACACACAAACACCCATATAAGAAATAATTCTTAGTCATACCATATATGCGTGTTGGACGGCTTATTTTGTAGCATTTTTTTTTATGCATACGATAATATTCAGTAAACTCACACCATTGCTAATAAAAGAGGTGCCAATCACTTAAGCTTTGCCAGTTCATTTCTGTTTTCCTCTTCCTTCTAAACTTGAAGTTGAAGATATGAAGAGAACGATCTCTTGGATTCTTGCTTTGCTTCTTCTGGTTTCCTTCTTCGTTATTGTTGCAGATGCTGCTAATAATAGAGGTAAGCACTTGGCCACACCCTTCATTAATCTCTACCTCTACTTAGGGGTCAACCATCGGACGACAGTTCAATTGAATGAAAATAAAACTTTTGGATATCATGAAATAATAATCCAAGAGATTACCAATAATGGAATGGTTCAAGTGTGTTTGGTAGACAGAGGAGAAGGCACACCTTTTAGTAACACATTGGAATTAAGGCCATTGAGAACCTCTCTCTATTCCTCTCCATTTCCTTTATCTCTAGACACACGAAGAGATTGTGGTAGTTCTTCTAGGACCAAATTTGTCAGGTAGACTTTCTACTCTGCATCAACTTTTTCAACAATTTTCACTTCTTATTATTATTTGTTTATAGAAAGTATCATGCAATTCATTTCGTTAGTCAACTCCATCTAGTGAGATAAGGTTTATTATTGTTGTTGTTGTATGTCTCCATCATAAAAATTTCAGATACATAGAATTGACAACATATGGAGGTTTAGGCAAGGCTTACAGCATATCTGCTACGAATAGGGTATAGAATTGACATTTAGTGCATTACAAAAATCTTGTATAATTAAATTAAGTGAAATATAAAAGAGGTTTAATTAAATAGACTACGTTAAGAAAAAAAAAAAGGCATATATAGAATTGTGAAAAGTTTAAATAACAAGTCACATTGTTAATAATTTCTTGAGATTATTGTTAATAATTTGCCTGTGTTTTGTGATTCCTTCGCTCAATTATTGTTTTGGAAATTAAAATGCAGGTCCAAGGACGATGTATAACCGCTAGTGGCATATATATAAAAAGACTCGTTATTGGGATGTCTTCGAAACAGGTGCACAAGTAAAAGTAGAAAACTCCAACTATGAGCTTCCACCAGAAATATTAGTCACAGCATGTATACCCAAGAATAATTATTCCAATGTCTTAATTGAAAGGTGGAGTTCTGGTAATATACCAGAACAATTTTATTTGTTTCTTCATTTTGCTGAAATTCAAAAGCTTCCTTCTCGCAAAAAGAGGATTATCAACGTCACTTTTAATTGTGAAAATTACGACCCTCAAGAACTTACTCTTGAATACTTGAAAGCTGTCACTTTCCAACATAACTTCAACTTTCGTTACATTCAAAATTAGAGCAACAGCTGATTCTTATGCTCCTCCTCTCCTCAATGCCTTTAAGATCTTTAAAGTATTCCCACAACCAAATTGCCCTACAGATGCACAAGATGGTATATATTGCTTTTCTTTCTTTTGTTGTTTCTCTCCGTTTTTTCCTTCCTTCGGTTTAAGTTCGTGAGATCAATACATTGAAGGAAAACTCAACTGGGTATTTCTTTGCATTGTTGGAAATTATATAGTTATTGCCATGATGGAGATCAAGCGTACTTATGGGATATCCAAAATCAGTTGGCAAGGGACCCATGTGTGCCTTCTGATTTTGCATGGGAAGGTGTTAGATGCAAGTCTGGCAACAATACAAGAATCGTTTTATTATAAGAAGTCCTATTTATAACACAGAAATATTTTATTTAATCATATTTATAAGTCACATCACTGATTTTTTAACGTGACCATATTATTTTACCTTTCATTCATTATTAAGGCAGAATTAAAATTTAAGACAGAATTAATGTGGTTTAGTTTAACTTATGAGTTTGTGAACTCCAACCTGTTGGTACTTGAGGTCAAGCAAACTCAAAGGACAAATATCTGAATCCTTTGCGCGTTTGAAAATTTTGGAGTACTTGTAAGTTATAATATAAGATGGGCTCCCAACATTCAAATATTATTATTAAGCATATATATAGTTTGTTATTATGAACAATATTAACCTCTTGTTCACAGGGATTTGTCCAACAATGAATTGATAGGAGAACTACCAGAATTTCTTGCACCTCTTCCTAATTTAAAATTCATGTAAGACCTTAATTGATAGGAGAATTACCAGAATGTGAAGTCATGTGTCTCAAAATTACATTTATTTTCTTTTTACTATCTTGCAGTAATGTGAATGGAAAAAAGCTCACAGGTTCAATCCCCAGGGCTTTGAAGGAAAATGCTAATTTGATGTTCAGGTTTACTTGTCTTCAATGTCAAAATCAGATTGTAGTTTAATATTCTTGTTTGAGACCAAATTGGATAAACTTCTTGTCCCGTTGTATGGCTAATGTAGAAAGCCTTGAAGTCTTCTGTGTGTGTGTGTGTAAAAGGAAGTGTTAATTCCAAAACTTTTTTATATTGGCCATTTTCCATCAATTGCTAGGAGATGCTACTTATTACTGCTAGTAAGTGTTAAAGTCTAGATCATTAACTATAATAAATCACTAACTTATTACATGCTACTTTGTTTATGAATAATATTCTTTGTCCTTGATAATATCTGTAAAATCGAACCTCATTTGCTCAACTAATGCCTCCTCTTCCCATTTTGCCAGTGTAGCCAACAATCCAGGTCTGTGTCAGTTAGATTCATGCGACGACAACCAACGCAAGTTTGTTATTATTCCTTTTATTATTACATCAATCACAGTCTTTATCGATCCTAATTGCCATTCTTTCTGTGATGATTTGGAGACTGAGAAAGAACAGACATGGTATTTATTTATTTATTTATTTTATCTATTTGTCGATTCGTTGGGAATATAACACTCTCAAGTTATTTTTGCATATGGAATTAATTACAATAGTTTTGTAGGGTGCTGACCCCACTATTAGGGCTGAAGTTTGGCCATTTCTACTTGGAGTGTAAGTATGCTTTCTTCCTAGCTTCATTCCTCATGGCTATCACTGTATCCACACTTGTATGCTTGTAATCAATCAAACATTTTTGTTATATAGTTGCCTATTTTTTGTGCTTTTCTCCATATTATGTATTTGAGAGGACATTGATTACTCTTTCGCTAGATTTGGATCATTAGAGTGGTTGATTCTCTATTTCATATTCTTTTGTAAATGAATTAATCTGCTTAGACAAACTTCTATATGGTTGCTGATTATTCATTCATTTAAACAGCTATGACTTGGACAGCACCAAACAAAAAAGAGATGTTATAATGAGTCAAAATAGGTAGGCAAACAAATTTCATCTCTAAATGTGTTATATAATTCTTTCTTGCTTGGTTGTGTGAGCTTCTCCACTCTTGCAACTCATTTTGTTTCTTCTTGCTCCTTGCTTTGCTTTAATTTTGTGAGGTATTAATTCCAAACCTTTAAACACAGAAACAAATATGAGAAAATCCGCAGACAATGCCGGAACTTTCTAAAGCAGAAGAATAGGAGCTTCAGTTTACATGAAATTGACGGAGTTAGAAGTGAGGGAGATGGTGGAATTTTCATGCATGACTCTCGTTGTCTTAGTTATGAAGATGTTGCTACTGCCAGGAAATCCCTTTCTAGTGAGGAGATGAGGCCTAATGTTGAGTACTCAGATGATCCATCCAGCGCATTGGTTGACAGAGATGGTTTCTAATGTCAACAATGTTGATACTTGTACACTAGATGCTAATTCTTCTGATTCAGATTCACTAGAAGGTCCTCAAATAATCCAGAATTTCCCCTCTGGGGATTATCAGGAGGAGAATGATCCCAAGACAGTTTCCGAGGGGCATTCTTCATCCCAGACTGAAGTCTCATCAAAACTTAAGATTAAGGACGACTTTGCAACATGGCAGCGTATCCTTAGACTTGATGCGGTGCGTGCCAATTCAGAATGGATCCCTTACTCCCACTCTCAGGCTGTGGTAACAGAGAGTAGGGCACAACGATCTGCTGAGGTGGATGGCTTGAAGGATTATGGTCACCTAGAGCCCTGTAGAGTATTCCATGCTGCCCGACTAGTTGCTATCCTCGAGGCCTATGCACTGTATGACCTTGAGATTGGCTATTGTCAATGAATGAGTGACCGTTGTCTCCTCTAATAACTGTTATATCTGAGGATCACATGGCTTTCTGGTGTTTTGTTGGATTCATGGAAAAGGCACAGCAGAATTTTAGACTTGATGAGGTAGGTATTAGGAGGCAACTTAATATTTTTGCTAAAATTATCAAGTTTAAGGACTCCCTCCTATATAAGCACTTGGAGAAGCTCCAGGCTGAGGATTTTTTTTTTTTTATAGGATGGTGGTGGTATTATTCAGAAGGGAATTGACGTTTGAACAAACTCTTTGCCTATGGGAGGCGATGTGGGCAGACCAAGCAGCAGTTAGGGCAGGTATTGGGGAGTCTGCATGGAATAGAATAAGGCAGTCTGCTCCACCAACGGAGGATTTATTGCTTTATGCCATAGCAGCTTCAGTGTTGCAGACAAGGAAACTGATTACTGAGAAATATTGCAGCATGGATGAGATCATGAGGGAATGTAATGGCATGGCAGGACGCCTGGATGTTTGGAAACTGCTAGATGATGCACATAACTTGGCGGTCACCCTTCATGATAAAATAGAGACAACATTCCGGTGACCACATTTAATTGATCATTTTTTAAAGATGGAGGCAGGGCAGTAAGATGCCAAAAACTTGTGAGAAAACTACAGAGTTGGTCAATTGAGAAGGGAGAATAAACGTCAAGAACACCTTTAGGGAAGGAAACAGGCGCGAGGAATTGTGTTGAGGACAAGATTTGAGGAAAACCAGCTAGAACATACCACCAATAAGCATCATGCATATTTAACAAGAAGACTTAGCTGTGGTTGAAATACCCCCGAGTCCTAGTACAGTAATTTGTTTTTTTGCCCCTTGTATTACAAAAAAATGGTTTACAATTTTTTTAAAGATCTAATTTATTTATTTATTTATTTCAATTTGCCAGATCTCATTACTAGAATTAAAAAAAAAAAAGCACGGCATATGATTTAACTTCGAGTGTTGTTGCTTCAACTAGTCCCCACATATATATTGAGGGCTGATATACCTTATTGGTGGGCCAACAGGCATAGGGGTTAGATGTATGTGTATTATTCTACTTTGATCCCTTTTTCCTTTTGTTTTTTTTTTTTTTAGCTTTGTTTTTAATCATTATTCTACTATCTATAATGGCTGTGCCTAAACTTCTAATTACATTGCATATCATTTGAATCTTTCCAAATCACGGTTGGAGTAGCAAGTCTAAATGGGGGCATGATGAGAGTTAATTGCATATCCTATGCTTCTTGAAGTGATTCTGCGCTACTCTGGAAGTAAATGTCACCTCAAATGAATATTTTCTTAAAATAAAATTTTATACTAGGATAATGAAAACAATATGGAAAAGAGTATTAAAATTTGTTATTGAAAAGTTATAGTGATCAGAGTAGAATTTGATTTACTAAAACTATAATAATTAACTGTATTTCTAATGCTATTATGAAAACAAAAGAGAACATCTTTAAATCATATTGAAATATTTTCTATGAAACATAAACTTATTAAAATAAATTTTCAATTCTCATTGTTATATTAATATGACTTAAGTGCATTATAAATGAGTTGTGAAAATGCTTATTTCATTGTTAGGACTTTGTGATGCATAGGACAAATGTAACTCTAGATCAGTGACAAATGACGCTTTAAATTTGTGACATTTGGTATTTCATAGATTTTTGGTTTGTTTATCATGAAAATTTTAACTCTATTTTATTTTATTCAACACAATGTGGGTTTGAATTCAATATGAATGTAATATGATCTATGCATTGTATATCAACCTATTTATTTGCGATTAAAGGTTAAACATAGAAGCACATGTAATATTGACTAGGAATTAAAATAAAAA
>NW_021632368.1:0-32446 GCF_004799145.2 Neltuma alba | reverse complement strand
GTACATGGCTTCTCTTTGGTCCTTAAAATATGGTCCTACTTCGAAGGAGAATACCCTATCTGATAAGCAAAGTGACTGGAAAGCTGTTTCAAAATATTAGACTCCTCGCCCCCATAGTGCTATACTCGGTTAAGGGCAGATTGATTTGATGAGCTGTGTGTGTCTTTAAGATGTAATCTCGCCACTTCATATATATATAATATATATATATATATTAGCCTCTTGTTACTATCTTCTGTGATCACCTTCCCCCCCCCCCTCTGTAGGTCTGAGGATTTCCTTTCCTCTAGCAAGCTTTAGGTTCTTCTCATACTGATAATTTTCCTTTCGGAGGGTTATCAAAACCGTGAGCTGGACAGAGTAAAGAAGAATCAAACCATAAGAGATTATAGTTCTAGATTGGCCAATGAGCTTGGCCATGCCCATTCTCATAATACGGAGCATCTATCGTAATTTGTCAACTTGTTCATTAGAATTTAACTCCTTATCATATCTTGTCACACCCCCCCCCCCCAAAAACCAAAAAAAAAAAAAAAAAGTATATGAAGTTTCATACTTTGTTTTAGTCTTCTTCTTTCATTGATTCTCTGTGGAAATTTAGTGCAAACGCATTATGCATTACCTTCATAGAGAATGGCGCCTAGCAAGAATCACAGCCAGAAGCATTATTATAGATGACGTAACAGGATAAATTCCCAAGAAGCTGGCCCTGCTTCGCCTTCGACCTTTACAATAAAAAGACAAAGAAGTTTATTTTCAAATTAAAATACCAGTAAAACAAAATGTAATGTTGTAGACAGTGGTTTTAACAACCGAATTCGGCAATGATCAGAGTAATGAGACCGCAAACAGCTGAACCAACAGCAACTTCATTCAGAGCATCCTCTTTTGTTCCCGTAAGACTGCAAATATCGCTGCCATTATAGAAACAAAGCCTGCAGAGCACATTCAAAAATCAAATCATATAAGAAGAACTGGTGACAGCCATGACAAGTAAAATAAATATTGGTACCATTAAGCTTCATAAGGGATCTAGGGCTCACTAATAATAGAGTTTAATTGTCTATGAACAACAAAAATAAAAAGGAATTAAAATTTGGCGGCCACATCAACAAATTATATGTCATCTTGGTTAGAAATTCCCCGCTCACACATTAGAATTCCACTATAACACATGTCTGATAATTTTTACAAGTCACCAGTAATAGCATGCTTTAATTTGAAGTTCAGCACAATGTATCATGCTATCACCCTCCTACATGTATTGTACAGCCTTGCAAATTTGGTGTATTATAGTTATAGCCACAAACTCCCCCTATTTAGTATAGTCAGTCCCAAGCCCGGGTAAAAGAGGAGAGTTGTGTTAGGCCATCGATAGCCATTAAAAGTCCGTCAAATCTCATGAACATGGATCAACAAAGTAATTATGCTACTGTTAGGTTGTTGCCTAGATAACGTGCTGTACAGCTTGAGTATAATGAGAAGTGAGCGAGAGCCACTGCATCATCCGGATGTAGTGTTAAATGAGCGGGCTACCATAGTCTTTTGGACGGAGGTGGCTAAAGAAATTAGTTCATGAGAGCAAGATTAGATTCAACACTTGGAATATTGGAACTTTGAATGAAATCTATGGAAATATAGGAGTTATAAGGGACAGAAGGAATTAACATCTTGTGCCTCCAAGAAACCAAAATGGGCTAGAGAAGTTTACATAGAATTTGGAGAATATAAATTTTGGTACACAGGGAAGGTGAGTGCAAGGAATGGTGTTGATATCATCGTTTATGGAACACGGAAAAAGAATGTGGTGGAAGTTAAAAGGTTTGAGGACAAAATAATATCTTTAAAAGTAACTGTTGAAAATAATACTATCAATATCATTAGCGCCTATGCACCTCAGGTTGGGAGAGAGGCACACCTTAAAGATAAGTTTTGGAAAGATATGAAGGGATTGGTTCAAAGCATACCACTTAAAGAAAAAAATTTTATTGGTGGAGATCTTAATGGACACGTCGGCAAGGAAACAGGACAATTTGTTGAGACTCATGGTGGTTTTGGTTTTTGGGGAGCTTAACAAAAAACAATCTATTCTTGACTTTTCTTTTGTATACAATCTTACGATTGTCAACACTTGTTTTAAGAAGCGAGAAGAACATTTAATCACGTACAAGAGTGGAGCCTCAAAATCACAAATTAATTTCTTTTTGGTTAAGAACCTAGACAGAAAACTGTGTACTAATTGCAAAATGATTTCTGGGGATGGGATGACTGCCCACCATAAAGTACTTATCCTTGATGTGCATTTTAAGAGTATCAAACAAAAGTCTCACCAAGTAGTAAACCCCAGGGTCAGTAGTGGCAGTCAAAGGGTGAGAAGCGAGACTTTTTCAAAAAGACCTTTTTGGAGGAAGAGATCTGGGAGTTGCAAGGAAATGCAAACATCATGTAAGAAGAGATGACAATGAGACATTGTATGCTTGCTAAAACAATTTTGGGAGAATCCAGAGGTCATGGTCAGAGACATACGGAGACTTGATGGTGGGACAAGAGTATGCAAGAGAAAGTCAAACAGAAAAGAGATTATTTTAAGACCATACCTTTTGTACAATAGTGCAAAAAAACTGGAAAAAAATATCGTTTGGTTAAAAAAGAGATGAAGAGAGCAGTAAGCAGAGCACGTACTAAAGCTTATGAGGAGTTTTATAAGGAGTTAGGAACAAAGGCGGGGAAAAAAAATATTTACAAGATTACGAAGCAAAAAGAGAGGAAAAAGAGAGATCTGGACTAGGTGAAGTGTATAAAGAATGAAGATGATAAAGTTCTAGTTACTGATGGTGATATGAAAGACAAATGGGATGCTTACTTTTACAAGTTGTTAATGAGGGAAGCGAATGTGTGACTAAGAACTTACAAGACTTGCTAATTAACAAAGATTATTGGAATTTGGCTTTTTATAGTAGGACCCGCATAGGAGAGGATAAGGCAGCTCTTGAGAAAATGGATAATGATAAAGCTGTTGAGCCTGATGGTTTTCCTATTGAAATTTGAAAATATTCAAGCAAGAAAGATGAATTATGGCTAACCAAGTTTTTTAATAAAATTTCACACTCCAAGAATATGCCAGATGAATGGAGGAAAAGCATTTTAGTTCCTATTTATAAGAATAAAGAAGTTATTCAAAATTGTGCAAGCTACAAAAAGATAAAACTTATGAGTCATACAATGAAATTGTGAGAAAAGGTGATTGAACATAGATTCAGGTTAGAGACTACTATTTTGGAGAACCAATTTAGATTTATGCCAAGAAGATCTACAACTAAAGCAATTTATTTACTAAAAGAGTTAATGGAAAGATATAGAAGAAAAAGAAAGGGTTTACATATGGTCTTTATTGATTTGGAGAAAACTTGTGATCATGTGCCAAGAGAAGTACTTTGAAAGGTTTTAGAAAAGAAAGGTGTGCGGTTGCTTATATCAAAGCTATACAAGATATGTATGAAGGAGTAACTACTAGTGCAAGAACGCCTAGAGGTAAAACAAAAGACTTCCCCATTCCCCATTAAGATTGGCCCACATCAAGGATTCTCTATAAGTCCTTGCTTGTTTAATATTATTTTGGACGTTCTAATTGAGCTTATTCAAGAAAAAATCTCTAAGTACATGTTTTTTACGGATGACATAGTCCTCATGACGAAATAAAAAGAAGAGATTAACTCTAAATCGAAGTTATGAAAAAGGACTTTGGAGTCGAAAAGTTCTCACTTGACCAGAAACAAAATAAAATATATGCTTTGCAATTTTGGGAGGAGGCAAGGCAATGGTGATTTGGAGGTGAAGATGGAGATCAAATCATTCTTCAAGTATCAAAGTTTAAATACCTAGGATTCGGTATACATGAGGATGGTGAAATTAATGAAGACTTTTCTCATAGAATCTAAGCTGATTAGTTAAAATGAAGAAATGCTACTGAAGTTATTTGCAATAAGGGATCTGAGAAGCTTAAGGAAAATTTTTATCAAACTACTATAAAACAAGCTATATTGTACAGTAGTGAATGTTGGGCAATAAAAAGAAAATAAGAGCACAAAGTTAGGGTAGCAGAAATGAGGATGTTGAGATGGATGAATGATCATATAAGAAAAGATAAGATTCGAAATCAAAATATCAGAGCAAGAATTGATGTGGTGCCTATCCAAGAGAAAATGGTCGAACATCGCTTAAGATGGTTTGAACATATACGGAGAAGGCCTTTGGAGGCCCTGATAAGGAGGACAGATCAAACAGTATAGAGTCCCATAAAAAAAGACAAAGGAAAACCAAGAAGAACACTCAATAAGATAACTAAACAAGACCTTCTGGTCAATAACATATCTAAGGATTGGGTTGTTAACAAAACAATAATAGCGTTGTGTAATTCATATAGCCGACCCTACCTAGTGGGATAAGGCTTTATTGTTGTTGTTGTATAGTTATGGCCACAGTACAACTACTACATTTATTTAGCTGCAGTGTGCACTATGCATACAACTAAATAGGGATGCAACCCCGATCAAATGATTCCAAAAGCTTTTTGGTTGCAATTGCCAACACAGGAGCCAACAAAATCAGGGAAGACATGTTTTTTCCTCTATTCTTCTCCCTCACCCTTCTCCTCCCCACTGCCACACAACCATAATTAACCAAAGCCACGGGCGATATGTGCTTCAAGAACACCAGCTCATGCCCCACTCTCTACCCTTACTACCTCGACTAAAATCTTCCAGCAGTACCACCGCGACCTTCCAAATGATACAGAGGAAATTGAGGGATTCCCTAGTGATGATCACTGTGATATCTTAAAGTAAAGCTACGACTCAACCTTTTGATTTTTACGATTTGTGATTATGTATTTTATGGAAGATTACAGTGGTCTTCATGAATTCTGTTTTTAATGAAAGTTTGGTTATGCGCACAGAGAGAGCACGTGTAACAATCATTATGATTACTAATGAACTTTTATGGGTTGTGCACATTTCATGAAACATCACCCACATACCCCTATGATATGCAGCATTTTAGAGCCCTCGGTGCTACACTTGGCAATTAAGCAACTAACAATAATTTAGTGACTGCTTAGTTTCATGTACATATCTTATCGAAGTTTGAAGCATACAGATAGAAATTAGCAGCTAAATTAAACAGCAGGAATTCCTGCCAATGAGATAAGCACATTCTAGAGATGTTAATACTCATCAAATACTCTCCTTTTGATAAAATACAGATTTGACAAAATTAAGACCAGAAACAGATCAAATATAATTACACAATATTTTATGCACAAGATACAGATCCAGACCAACCTCACTTCTCACAAAAGAAAAGAAATTAAAAAACTACAGAAACCTTCGGATCAAAAACCCGTAGAACAATGCAACCCTTATATTTATAATCTGCCATATTTTGCCTTCCGATGTTGAAAGTAAAACATGGCTGAACTTAGAAACTTGCCTTTTAATCATGAAAATTGGAAAAAGATGTAAAGAGACTGCTCTCCCCACAATAAAAAGCTGTCAAGAAATGTCAATCTTAAGGTTTGAGCTAATCTGCCTCCAAAAGGTTGGACAAGAGAACGAACTGCAAGGTTGAACATAATTACATAATTTGAAGTTTATAGCATCCCACGGCCTGAATATATTATGATGGAACCAGGATAAAATGGCTCAAAGAAATGTGCTGATTCCATTAAACTGATAGTAATAAAATGACAAGATCCTACCACGTTCACAGGTTTGATGGATTAGCATATAGCAACGCAAGACACAGAACCTAGGAACCACAAAATAAAGGGATGCAAAAGTATAGAAGCTGCAAGAAACACATAACATGGCTTCAACATCTCGCCGCAACTAGACAGAGGACAGAATTAGGGAAGAACCGAATCCCCAAGAGCCCATTTGGTGCTTATAATGGTAATAAATGGTAGAGAATGGAATAAAATATTATGCTGATCACTGTATATCTGTTTGGCATGAATACTTAGAATGATGGAAATTTATTTCTTATATTTAGTTTTAAAAAAATAAAAAGACCAAAATACCCTCATTCAACTATTTCCCATGCACTCCACTCCGCCTTCACTCTTTTCCTCCCTCATCAAATGGCAAAATCAAAATCAAAATCCAATCCACATTTCCATAACTAAATGCCAGAGTTTCATCATCAAAATCAAATGCTAGATTTCCACATCAAAATAAAAATCCAAATCTGAATTTGGGGGAAAAAAACAACACAGTTGCAGTAACAGATTTGAAAATGAAAGCTCAAGCAAAGCCAGATCTGAAAACAACAAGGCGTCAACAACTGCAAGTGCTGGTTCAGAGACGACAATGACAGCAGATGCTCAAGCAAAACAAACATCAATGACATCATTCTTTCCCTCCATTGTAACAGATCTGGATGTTTTGGATGATGAAGATGAATTTTTTGTTTGGGGGGGGGGGGTTGAAGAAAAAAAGAATACGCAGATCTAGCATGAAGAACCGGTCCTTGAATGAGCAGGAGGAAAAGGATGGAGTCAACTGGACTTTTCTGAGGGACCAGACAACCACTTTGGCACTTGGGAATCCTGATTCACCTCATGAGTTGTAATCTTGGTTTCTTGGGAGAGCTAATTTTATATATATGGAGCCAACCAAACATCCTTAATAAAGGAATGGAAGCCCTATGTCCATTTCATAGTCTCAAAGGAATAGAGCAATAGGGGCTATCAGTTCACATGATTAATCAAACCAGTATGAGGACTCATGACACTGTGGCAATAATCAAAGAAGACTATTTCAATGTTGACAAAAAAATATACACTCATTGTAGTTAAATAATTGCAACAATCAAATTGAAAACTGTCTATACAAGAAGCAACGGGAACCATAATTATTATGTTGCTGCTGATGAGTCTGTGGGGGGAATTTAGTAAAGTTTTTGTGCTGATAATAATGAAGAGAATAAAAGTAAAACTCACTGGAGATTTAAGTGCATGCTATATTAAAAGAAAAATCACTGAAGCGACTAATTTAATGAGTCAAATTGAATCAGAACAACAAAGTTGCTTGTCAAAGATATGACACTAAAAGACCAAGTCACAATGCAAGCGGTTTGTCATGATCTTTTCAGGTCCATGCCCAATGCAAAGACTCAATTCCCTCAGATGAATACAGATTATGTTATGGTATTGGAATAAGAAAGAGAGGGAGAAAGAGGAAGGGAAAGAGAAATAAGGCAGAAAGAATAACAGAGAGAAACAGAGAAATATAGAAGAGGAGAGAGAAGAGAAGCGGAGCATCACACTAATCATATCATTCATAATATATCTTACAAATGGGGTACTTAACATCTATTTATAGGCAATAAGACTTTTAACTACCTACCCATTCTGTTATTTCTGTTATTCCTTTATTACAATTTCCATAGCAGATTATTACTAACCTAAAAGAACCCTTACTTCCATAGAAGTACTACCAGATGCATCAACTATTTCCCAACCCAAGAGTAAAGTCTCTTTTGAAGAAATGAAGTTGTATGGGACTATGGGCAAAGAACCAAGCTTCAAAAATTCTAATGTGCCATTGCCAAATTTGTCATACCAATGTGACATTTATCACATCATCCTATTACAATTTGGAAGTAGATATGTTAATTAAGAATTATCATGCTGTGACAAATATCCATAGGCACAATGAGTAAGAATGTAAGGTAGAAAATTCCGAACCTTGTGTGCAAAGTGTAACACCAGGGAGAGCTAAACTACAAGACTGTCTGATCAAGTTGAACATTTTAAGTTATACTTTTTACTACATTATAATTGGAATCAGATTAATGCCAATATCATACAGCAATTGATAAGCAGACAGAGTGGAACCTTTTTTTCACAGTTTTCAAAGAGTTAGACTATTTCCCTGCAACAGGATCATACAATAGTGGCACATCACCTTTTTTCACTAAAACTTATAATATCCGATCAAGAATCCTCAACAGATGCAACGGAAAAACAAAGAACATCAATTGCCTATTGGCATAGAAATCCAAGAATAATGTTCAAAAAAACATGAGGAGCAAGAATTTAGAGAAACCTAACAAATCCTAGAATAACATGAAAAAGCATGAAGAGCAGAAATTATGAGAAATCTGAGGTACCTGAAGAGGTAGAAGTACAGAAAGGCGTTTCTTCCCCCTTGCTACCAGCTGATACCCTAAATGTAAGATGATCAACACCAAAAAGATTAGTAAGACACAAAAATATTTAGCTCAGCAATCTACGCTCCAGGAAAATCAAGAAAATATAATTAATCAAAATAACAAGGAAAAATTTGATAAGCCAGGAACAACTCAAAATTGAAGCTTACGTGAATCAACAACCATGCGGTATGAGTAATCTGAGCCATCTGTCCCAGAAGGCCTTCCGATTGTCGAATTTCTCTGCTGCATCTTCCCCTATCTCTCCTCCTCTGCTGTTTGTTTTATTATTTTTCTAAAAGCTCAGTCAATAGCCTAGAATATAAAGAACTTGCATTAGATTAAGGTGAAGAAAGGGAATGGGGACATTTTACGAATGAGGCATCCCCGCCAATGCACAAGAGGATATCAAAACGCTGATTTGAAAAGTAGAACACGGAGAAAAATTTTCTTAACAGATTGATGACATTATAAACAACCGATCAATACGAAAGGAGTGACAACCACAAAAATCCTCAACTTTGAGGGCAACAAAGCCTACGCAGTAGACAAGACACGAAGAGATCAAGCTAATAAAAAGTACAAGCAAATAGAGACGACAAGGACGATCAAACAAACAAACACGAAGAGAAGCAAGAAAGAGTGACAGACAAACCTGTTCTTCTTTACCGGAACCCAAATCGATGTGCTAAACTGGGGGATGCGCCGTTCGCCAGTGACCGGAGATCTGGCAGCCGGCGGTTGTTCCCAGTTGCCGCGGTAGCAATCACGACAATGAAACGAGGATTTGAGAATCTGTAAGGAGGCAGAACAAATTTGAGCATAAGTCAGAATTGTGATTTATGGCCAAGGTAATTGAGCAACATCCTCGATTATGATTGCACCACTGCAGGACCTAGGAAGATTCCTCAACATACGGTTTTGCAACTTCGATTGTACCCAAAAAAAAACAAAAAAAAAAACACCTTCGAAGGAGGCTATAATTTGTAAATTGTAAAATATTCAAGAGAAGCCGCAAATTTTTACAAGAGAAATTCCTCTTGAAATTTCAGTCCAAACAAAGAATTCCGCCTGAAATTACACACACAAAAATTATTGATACACACGTATCTATCATAACTTGACCTGGTTTTTATAATTTACTTCTAACATGTTTTATTGATTTAAAAACAAAACTTTAAAACCTCGTTAGCTGTGTTTTTAAAAAAAAAAATTTGTGAGACCCTCATGAATTTGTTTTACTTGGTAGACTTTTTTTTTTTTTTTTTGGACTCATATTTGGTAGACTTGTAATCTCAATGACATGAAACACCTCTTTTAAAATTTTCTCAAGCATGAAATACTAATTATGAGTTGAACCAGTATTATGGTGTGTGACGAGTCACGGGGAAAAAAATTAATTTATGTTTACTACACACCTAACCATTTTAGATTGAAATACATAGATAATTTTAAAGGTTAAGATGCAAATATATTCATAAACTTTTTTCAAATGTGCATCTGAAATCATAAATAAATTTTGGGGTAAAAAATCTATAGCAGTTATTTTTCGAAGGTATTAATTAACTTTCCCATAATGAAATTATGTAAAAATAAATTTCTTGTAAACTCTTTTATTGCATGAGCCTCCAGGACCCCCCCCCCCAAAAAAAAAGAGCTCTATTTCAGTCATTTTATAATTCAAATTAATTCGGATTCTCATTTTGTACTCATCACCATGATTAAATTTGGATTATCCAGAAAATTTGAGTTGGACATTTTGAATTTAAAATTTTTAATTTACGATTTTTTAGTGGTAATTTTCTTTTGCAAAATGTCAGTTATAAATAAAATTATTTTTATTTTAAATTCTATACCTTTTAAAATAAAAATTGTTTAAACATAAAAAAATTTAAATTGAATCTAGAACATTCAAAATCAATCTGAATGATTTAGGTTAAGACAAGCACTTCATATTCATTTTTGCTATAAGCATGGAATGTACTCCCCATTAATTCCTAACAAAGGCCTGGATTCCTCGATGGCTGTCCAAAAAACTGAAATACTCTAGAGGTAAAATGTTTGAATGCAAAATAAATTTTTTTAATGAATTAATGTCCATAATTTATGCAATGCATTAATTAACTTTCTCATCAAAGGAAAATCATGGAGGACTAAAAATCCAGAGTAATTATGGCTCAAACACCAATGGAATGTAGTGTTATGTATGTAAAGGTAAAATTTATTATTTTAATATAATCAGACCAAATTTTCCTTATCAGCAGCATTAAATTTGCAGAACGAAAGCTGAAAAAACGGAGCTATTTAATACACTGATGATGAGCCAGTAGGAGCTAGTATTTAGTTTCATCAGGAAAAAAACTTGGTGCTGCTTCTCCTCAATCAAAACCAGTATTTTCTGCAGAAGACTTCAAAGCTTTCAAGTATGGCTTTATGGAAGTTATTATTATCAATACTACTGGTGATGAGGACGAAGTTGATGGTGATGGTAAGAGCAGATTCAGGGAATTATGGAGATGCATTAACGAAGAGTATTTTGTTCTTTGAAGGCCAAAGGTCAGGAAAATTGCCACCTTCTCAACGTTTGACATGGCGAAAAGATTCTGCTCTTAACGATGGCTCGGATGCTCATGTAAATCTCTCCCCCCCCCCCCAATCCCTCTCCCTCTCCCTCTCCCTCTCTGGCAAACCATTATTTTTAGATTTACAAAACCCCGTTTCGTGGTAAGAACTAATTGAGAGGTTTGTTTTGACACTAGATGAATTGTTTTCAAATTTTATAATTTTTTCTCAAAATATCTTTATTGATTGTAGGTTTGAATTTTTATATGGGAGTAGTTTTTGTTGCATATGATTAAAAGGATATCGTAACCGAAAACTAATCTTAATTTCCATAAATAAGTTATTAATCTCTTATATCTAGAATTAAATAGAGTGTATATGGAATTTCAATCATATTCTGGCAAGATCTTTGTTGCCTTCTTTTGTTTGTTGTTACCACGCATGTTAGTTTTTTTTTTTTTTTTATACTAGGCACATATATCTTCCAACTGGAAGCAATTCTTTATGAGACACTATACTGTTAGGTATTAAATATGGGATATTATATATTATATTAAGTGCATGTTGATCTTTGGATAAAAATCATTAAAACTATTTTTTAATTAGACAAAAGTTATTAACGACCTCAAGTGATAAGTAGGATTAAACTCGTGATCTCCAATTTACGTTAAATTTTTATATTACTAGGTTACAATGTCATTGATGTAATTTTACTGATTTTGAATATCAAACCATGTTGTTTGAAGCTAAATCGAAGATAGTCGTGAGATGAAGCAATGACCAAACATATGATAACAAAAGATCATTTCCACAATTGGCTCCTCCTCTAAATTGAAATATATTTTGTACATACTATGTTTTTTTTTTTTGCCTGATTGTATATATTATGTTATTTATTGGGAGATGAAGAGGTTCTTATGATTTCCGTAAATTTCTATTGATTTATATCTTATGTTTAATTTAATATATTTATATGTTATTCTATTTTTATAATCAACTGTTAATTCTGTTCATATATTATTAATTTTTTTAATAGTTATAATTATTTTCATTATTATAAAAATATATTATTAAAATATTATTTTTATTGCTTATAGAAGCATGATATTAACATTAACAGAAAAATATGCACAATATTTCTTTGATAACAATAAATCAAAATTTCTTGTCATTATTGAAATTAAGCATTTATTTTGTACGTTTACAAAGTAGATGTTCAACAAAATCAATTACTACATATGAAAGTTATATTTATCTTGTATGATGCTATTGGGAAAAAAAAATCAAATATAAACGTCCAAATTTTATTTATAGAGGTGTCCATTGGAACCAAGCACATAGTATAAATCAAAATAGACCTACTCTACCAATGATGAAAGTTATGGTATTATAAAGAGAAAAAAAAAATAGACTTATTCTACCCAAATCGCCCTTAGGGGAAGTACCTCGAACACCTCCGCCATAAATAGGAGGTCACATTCGATCTTGTATATATAATCTTGAGCCGTTAGTGTTTGATTCAAATAAGTTTTTGTAGATTATTAATCAGTGACTGAAATTAAGTCACTTACAACATGCTTCAAAATTGATCAGGTTGACATGGTTGGAGGATACTATGATGCTGGTGACAACATAAAATTTCATTTTCCAATGGCATTCTCAACGACGATGTTGGCTTGGGGTGTGTTAGAATTTGGGAACTCAATGGGTTCAGATCTTGAACATGCTTTGGAAGCGATCAGATGGGGAAGTGACTACTTCTTGAAAGCCACAAGAAACCCTAATAATCTTATTGTTGCTCAAGTTGGAGAACCTTATGGCGATCATGATTGTTGGGAGAGACCAGAAGACATGGACACTCCCAGAAACACTTATGTTCTTACTCCAAACAAGCCTGGTTCTGAGCTTTCTGCAGAAATTGCTGCTGCTCTTGCTGCTTCTTCCATGGCATTTTCTGCATCAGATAATCAATATTCTAAATGGCTTCTTAGCCATGCCATACGGGTATGTTTGTTTTTGGATTCAGATATATGTCCTGAATTAATGATTATGAGGCACTGAATTATGGTTGGAAGGATCAAGATGTTGTGATAGATATAAATGAATTCATTATGTTTGGACATGGTTCCACTCATGAAGTGTGTGGATCCAAAGCTTCTTACCCTATGTTTGGTATGAGAGAAATGGAGGGGAGGGGAGGGGAAATTTTAAAGAGTCCAAATTATTTGATGATTCAATGACAAGTGGGGCCCATAATTATTTATACCTTTCTTCTCCATGATATTAAAACCCAACCTCAGTCGGTTGGTCAGACCAGCGAATTGGTGTGCTAGTATCTTGTTAAGAGTTATGGATAAGTCTATGCAATTAGATTTTATATTTTAGTAACTCTGTTTTATATTTTAGTAACTCTGTTTTGCTTTGCTGAATTATATGTGGTTTAATTTATACATGAGTGACCCGATTATTTGTGAAGTAACGTCTTTTTTTATTTACTACTATTATTTTCTGAATATTATATGAATATTTTATATATTTTAATTATGATCCATCTGACTCAGATTCATCATTTTGGGATCCAAATTAGTGATATGTCTGTTTTTGAGTTTTGCTATCAATTGAATATCTCAACTTCAATTTAGGTATTTGACTTTGCAAATAACAATCGTGGATCTTACAACGCAAGTGTTGGAGCAGCATGCCCCTTCTACTGTGATTACAATGGCTACATGGTATGTCATTCAAGAAAAACTCCAGACTTCATGTCCTCACTAAAAAAAACTATAATTAAATTTATTTTAATTGTGTGTATATAAATAAATTAATAACAATAAAAAATTCAATTTATTAATAATAATAAATATATATTATTCAGGATGAGTTGATATGGGGAGCGGCATGGTTGTACAAGGCAACAAAAATGAGGAAATATTGGGAGTTTGTGAGATCAAACATAGGAAGCATAGAAAGCCAGCCAGTGATTCGGAACATCAAAGGAGTTGCAGTTCTATTGAATGGTGGAAGCTTTGCTGAATTTGGATGGGACTGCAAGATTGCTGGAATTAATGTTCTTGTTTCTCAGGTTCATTATCCACAAACTTTTCTTCTACTACCTTCGGTTTTTAATATAAAAACTAATTTGACATTCAATTTGATTCTAAATATAAGACCCTAATCTACTTTATCTCATGTATTTATCTATTTTTTGCAAGGTCGTCTTTGTAACAATTTCACACATTAGGAGTTTTATGAAATGATAGTTCTAGCTAATATACATGATTATTTTATGGAAGACAACACCTATTTATCACAACTAATTAACTTAACAATGTTCTTAATCTACTCAATTTAATTAATTAACTAGTTCTTATATTAAAGACTAGAGGTAGCATATATAAATGTACATTTTCATTATTTATGGTCTATTTAATAGTTAATTTGACTTTTAATTTAATCTTAGATATAAGACTCCAATCTATTTTGTCTCTCATATTTATTTATTTTTTTCAAAATAGTTTTTGTAGTAGTTACGCATGTTAAAGGTTTCATTAAATGATAGTTTTAACTAATACACATGCAAAGAGTATTCTAGAAAAGATAATATATATTTATTACAAATAACCAACTTAACAAACCTTTTAATTTACTTAAATTAGTCAACTAACTTTTATATTAAGTACCGGAAGAAGTATATATTAACTTCCCAATTATTTAATTACGATATAAATAATTCATGACGTTGCAAGAAGAGAGAATTTTTTTTATAGCATTGCACTACTATATATGCCATTTTGAAGTCTAGGTAATAAGATAAGGGAGAAAATCGTCCATAAATCTCAAATAAGAAAATTAAATATAAATATAGGTCTCTTCAATGACATTTAATATTAATGATTCTCAAGATATTTAATATTTACAAGTCAAGTTGCGTTACTTAAAGTCTTACGAGTCGAACTTGTAAATATTAAATCTACCTATTGACCTATTAATGATATTAAATGAATTAAATTCTCAAGAGTCCTATCTGTGTATAATATATTTTTTTCCCCGTCTAAGAGATTTATGGATGATTTCTTTCTTCTAAATCAACTAATGCAAAGGATAGATGAAAATAGAGATGATCAAAATATATTCAATAGGATTGGATTGGATTGAAAATCAAAGAGAACTAATTGTACTACATAAATTATATTCTAGTAATTTTATCCTTCTTTATGTCATTCATCCAAAATTCAAAGTCCAAAATTGATGACAATTTATTGATTGAGATTATACCTGTCTAATTATTACTGCATAGATAGAATCGACCAATATATTGTATGATGGTAGACTAAAATACTAATTATTTTATTATTTATTGATGTTGATTATCTGTGGCCATTAATTCCTTCAAATAATTAGTAAACTTCTTTATGTCATTCATCCAAAATTCAAAGTCCAAAATTGATGACAATTTATTGATTGAGATTATACCTGTCTAATTATTACTGCACAGATAGAATCGACCAATATATTGTATGATGGTAGACTAAAATACTAATTATTTTATTATTTATTGATGTTGATTATCTGTGGCCATTAATTCCTTCAAATAATTAGTAAACTTGCTTATGATTAAAATTTTAAAACGGTATTGTTTTTAATTTCGCAGTGGGTAATGGGTGATCCTTCCAGTGCCAGCCCCTTCATTCCAAACGCAGACGCTTTTGTGTGCTCTGTATTGCCCAATTCTCCAACCAAATCAGTATCCTACTCCAAAGGTAATGCGCACACACTTGTTAATTAAATAGTAGGATGATCTTTTATTGATTTTATATATAATTAATATTGATATTGATGATATTAAAATTAAAATTTCACCTACACACAAAATATATATATATATATATTGCTTTTAGATTATTTGAAATTCTTAAATTTTTCTTCATCATTTCATTTCTCCTTTAAAATTCTTGGCTCTTTGCTCTTTCTTCATTATTGCTTGATCGTTTTTGAGAAACTTTAATTAGGACATTCAATTCTAGCCATAATAAAAGCCATAACGTACGTTGTGTCAATTTATTGTAAAATTAATCAACATTTATATTTCTTAGCAATTAATAATTGAGACTGCTATCAAATTTAACTTAAGGTTATGGGAGAAAACAACATTTTAACATTTTATTATAATAATTTTATGAATCATATCATCATATTGAACTTACAAATGGCTAAATGTTAAATGGACAATTAATTAAGGTGGGCTTATGTTCAAACCTGGATCAAGCAACCTTCAACATGTGACTTCAACATCTTTCCTCCTAATTGTTTATGCACGTTACATGCAAGCTGCTAAAAAAGTAGTCAACTGTGGAAGTGTTACGGCTGATCCAAATACACTCATCAACCTCGCCAAATCTCAAGTATGTACAGGAGTTTTTTTTCGTTTTAGATATAAAATCTCAATCAAATTTTTTGAGGGATTTTTAAAAAAAGTCACACGCAATTTTACACCCAAATACACTGATCTTTGTGATTTCAGGTTGATTATATTCTTGGAAACAACCCATTAGGGATGTCATATATGGTGGGATACAGCAACAAGTTTCCACAAAAGATTCATCACCGTGCTTCAACCATGCCTTCGCTTGACCAGCATCCACAGCACATCACCTGTCGCGATGGAGATCAATACTTCAAATCCAACGCACCAAACCCTAACATCCTCATCGGCGCCCTTGTCGGAGGTCCAGCCGAAGATGACACTTTTGAAGACTCGAGATATAATGTTGGTCAGTCCGAGCCTGCTACTTACCTTAATGCTCCCTTTGTGGGTCTTGTGGCTTACTTCAAATCGCCTCAAGCTTCTAGCTTTGTTGACTTTGGCTTTAGGGATTTCACTAATTAATGTAGGTTGATTCAAGAATATAGGTCTCAATGAAAGCAGATGTAATGTATCACAGATCTTTTAGTTTCTTGTTACTAGGATGAAATATGAAATCTTGAAATTAAATCAGTTGGTTCAGATTTAATTTAAGTTCCCCCTTAAATTTTTATATTTTAATAAATATAAAAACTAAAATAAAGATAAACTTCTAAAACGGTCATCTTTTCCCGGGGGGAATTAGAAATTTTTTAAATTTGGGTCTTCTAAATCTCATTTCAAAAATGAGTATTGAATTTGAACAACGGTATATAGGGTGAGCTGATTTAACATAGAATATTTAATATTCAAATATAAAAAATATGGGGAGTCACACGGTTTATAAGTCCCATGAACAGTATGATTCATTTCATACAATTGATACCTGCTTCTCTAATCCCCTCCCCCCCCCGCTCCCCAAAAAAAGAAAGAGGCTTGGATCAATGGATTGTTGCTCGAAGAATTTTGAATCTCTTACCACTCAACCCAATTGTTGTTGGTCTAGTTTATCGTAAGTATAAGGAGAATTTGGGCCTAAGGCCCGATGTCCAAGGTAAGCCCAAACCTAATTTTTAAGCCCACTTAATGCTATGACCCAGGTGGGCGGCAAAAAGGTGCAGAAAGCTATATTGAAGAACATTGAAAGCATTTGAGCTGCAGAATGATATGGATTTTGTGGGCCCAATTGTTAAAGCAAGTAATAAAATGGCTTCTCAGAAGGAGCTATAGTCCCTCATAACTTGGCAAACTAATGTTCAAATCCCTATTATGAGGGATATTCACATTTAGCGCCCTATAGTACTTGGAACGTTGCCATATCTTGTTAATTATAACATAAAAAATGGGAAATTTAGGATTGACTGAGGACCAGATAGTGTAGTAAAAACATAAGCAGAATCACTTTTGAAGTGAAACTTGGAGAAGGACTGAATTGTCATTTTGAAAAGTTCTGGTCAAGGAATGGCAAAACTGGAAATTATGCCCGAAATTTCTAAAAATTCACAAAAATTCATAAAAAAATAGAATAAAGGGTCTAAAATAGTGTTTGAGGCCTGAAAGATGAAAACAACATGAAAATAATTTATTTTAAAACTTTTTGTAATTATTTGTATTTTTTGCTAATTAAGGAAATTTTGGCCAAAGTGAATTATTTTAGATACCTAGAAGTCTCAATAATTCACAAAAAAATTAGAAGGATTATTTGATAGGTTATTATAAATTTTAAAATTATTCTTGACTTCTATAAGTGCAGAAGTTAGCTTTAAAATATTTAGAATTAAATTATATCGATAAAAGAAAAATATGGGAATCTCTCCTCAATAAAAGAAAGTTATAGGCGTAGAGAAATGAATGTTTAAAAGTACTGGATTAGATAGGATCTTTAAAAAATTCAACTTATATTATGAAATTATTTAGTGAAATAACCTAAAGGTTGGTGGGACAAAAAATTTTTTTCCCATTTTTCTATATAAAATGGCGCCAAAAATGGAGGAGAGGATATGGATAGAATAATACATTTTGTTAAGGGTTAAGCTTGGAAGAATAAAATTATTTAATAAAAAATTACTATTTTCACACATGTAGGATTATGTGTTTCGTGATGTGCCATTGACATTGAAAGAAGAGGATAGCTAACAGGTTTATGTGGCAAGATCATAAAGGGATTAAGTTAAGATGAAGACAAGTGTGTATGGTTACAAGTAAATGGTCACTTAAGGAATTACCATAAGGTAAATTTGAACTACTCTATAAATATCCTACTCCCTCCCACATAGCAAAAATATTTAGCCAACATTCAAGAGAAAGGGAGAGTAGAGAATTTCGGTTAAGTGAGGAAGAAGAAGGATGAGGAGAAGATCAAGTCAAACCTTGGTGAAATTAAGTCCTAAATCAAGGCAAGAACATGACTTTCCTTCTAGTTCATGATGCTTTATGAATTGTTAGCTTTAAACATTTTTTTAATGGAAGTTAAAGGTTAGAAGCCTTAGGGTTTGGTGCTGTCCAATTGATGCAAAATGAGATACGAATGATTTAAAGGCTACATATAAATTAGAGGATTGAAAATGGTTGGATGATGGAGTGTTTAAACTTTATTTTTTAAAAGATTCCAACTTGTGAAACCTAAGGGTGCAATTTGGCCAAACCTGGTTCTTTAAGCTAGGGTTTTATTTTTGTTAACTTGATACTTCTAATGAGTTTAGGAGGTGAAATTGTGCAAGGATATACAGAGAACATACGTTTGAAAGCATCAAAATTAAAAATAAAATTTGTGAGCCCTGATGCATACCTCTTGGCCAAAGCTCGAAATGGGGAATGGAGCTGGATTTTGATAAATCTGAGTTCATATACGGATTCTACATGAAAAATTATATAAAAAAAGTATGTGGGAGTTAAGTTAAAGAAGATGATGCTAAAATCCTAAAATAAAAGCTAAAGGGTTAGGGTTTTATGTTAAGTGTTTAATGGAATTGTTTTAGTTGATTGGAATGCCATTATTGTTTGTTTGATAAGCATTGGCATTGAGTAAGAGAAGGCCCAAGAACAAAGACAAGGAATCAAGGAATCAAGCTTATTAAGAGGTAACAAGAACTTACAACTTTAGTGTTGAATTGCATGGGTTGTTTTGCTATGTGTGTTATGCCATAATATGGTTGAGTTATGGATAATGAAATGTGTTTAACTCCTTACATTGATACCTTGGCAAATATGTGTTGTTGGGTTGTTGAATTGTATGTTATGTGCTCCCTTTCCATAGCATAGTAATGGCATGATAATGTATGTAAATGCATGAGTTTAATGCTTGCATATAGCATGAACTAACCTTGCATTTTAATACTATGATTGTTGTTTTTGCTATTGAGATTTCTTTGAAATTTCACTTCCTTCTTATGAAATTGACTAATAGGGGTTGGTTCATCAAGGGACAAGGGAAAGAATATGGATGCTTGAGGAGATTGTTATGAAATATTATGCATTTCACATGTTATGTACTTATAAGAGTTATGGATTTGTGTAATGTTATGATAAATGCTTGTATGGATTATGCTCCCAATTCTTAGGAGGTGTTATAGTGGCTAATGCTTGCTGGTTTGAATGGTTATGGGTGAATATGGAAGTTAAATATTTAATTTCTTAAGATACGGCAATTAAAAAAGATTTATATGCCTTAAAAATCCTAGTTAGCTCGTGACTTTTCCAGGAAAATGACCATAAAATTTGGTGAACATAAAGTTCACATCTTAAGCTTTAAATGGAGTGGTAGATCAGTTAATTTGGAGTTGTATATGTATGGAGTTGTATATGAAAAGTTATGAATTTTTGAATCTATGGTAAAAAGCTAAAAAATTAAAATTTGACCAAATAAATAGTGATTTTTGTAAGGAAAATGGAGACTGAATGGAATGAGTAATGAAATAGTGACTACTTTTCCTATGTAGAAAAATGTAAGAGCTTCAAATAAAACTTGGAATTACCTCATTTTGATTTTTCTAGAATTAGTTATGAATTTTTAAAGTTAGCAAAAATTTTAGGGTTACCAAATGAATAATAACCTGAGAATGAATTCTTCAAAGCAAGGTTTTTCTAAGCCTAATGCCATGTAATGTGATTCTATTGACTTGTTTTGGCTCTATATATAATGTAAAATCAAGGTGTTATAAAGATGATTGCTTCTAATAGGATAATACTTGCGCTTCGTAAAAAGAGAAAAGCAATGTGGATGAGAACAGATGTAATGTTATTGTCCACTTTTTTGAAAATCAAAAGATTTTTCTTTATGAACTGGCAGGTACAAACTCCACTCATAAAGAATACAACTTAGTTGTGGATGGTTTAGGAAAAGAGAGCCTGAGAACTTCTTCTTTTTTTTTCTTTTTTCTTTTTTCACTACTACAAATAAGGTCATTTTTGTCTGTTTTGAAAAACAAAAGAATATAGGCCTTTAAACTCGTCTGTTAAAAGGAAATAGACGAGTATGGAATCTCATACTTGTTTGTTATGATGAAGAGACGAGTATGAGCTCCCATACTCATTTGTTTCTCTTAAAAATAGACAAAAAGCGTCTTTTTTTATTCAAATTTTATCTTTGCCTTGAACATGCTCTAGAAATACACCTTCTCCTTTCTCCTTCTTTCTTCTTGAAAATATTACGTGAGAGAAAGAGATTGATAGTCAGTCTCTATTTATAATCTCAATAACCTAAACAAAAATGTAGAAGTGAGCATACCCCAAAGCTCTCTGGCGAGCTCTTTCTCTCCCTTCTTTGGATTTCTACTTCTCCTTTCCAATGTCGATGCCAATGATTAACTTTGTCTTTTCCCTCTCTAGCTAGCAGCTCATCGTCTTCTTCTTCTTCTCTCTCTCTCTCTTCCCCATTCTCCTTTTTTTTTTTCCCTTTCTTCCCCATTCTTCATCCATGTCATCCCACGACTAGGAGCAACGTTTTCTTCCACAAAAGTCGCCATTCAATCGCGTCCACCTTAAGCTTGTTCACAACACGATGTAAGTGGCATGGGCATGTATGTCTTTTATATTATGTGAGTTTTTAGGTGTTGAAAGGAATTATCCAATTGTTTGTATGTGTGTATGTTTTCTATTTAAATTGATTGTTGGGAAGAATTGCACTTAGGAATTATTCAAAATTGATTGGGTTACATTTTGATGATTAAAAAGCTTGCTAAACTTGTTTAAACCTTAATGCACATAAGGTATTGTGAAAATGTCTAAGAGAGCAATTTGATTGGAATGTAATAGCTAATTAAGTATTTTCAATGTTTAATCTTTACATTGAATTTTAGAAAGCTTTAGATACTATTTAAACATATATGTATATAACTTTATTTTTATTACTTTGTACATAGGTGGATACTGTTGGAGAAGTGTGCTTCAAATTATATTGAAAAGCTTGAGTTGAATATTGCAATCACCTAATTAATATTGCAAGTAAGCTTGAAATTTTTTTTTTGTTTGGATGCTTTGTTCTTTTTGCTTAACTAAGTTAATTAATTAGGATGTTATTTGTTTTAAATGTTTTAACCCTTAAAATTATGGATTGACAGGATTCTATTTTTGTGGAAAACATGTACTTTGGTTGTGCTGAATTGTTGTTATTATTTGCTATAATATGTTTCAGTTCTGCTATGTATGCTTTTATAATTGCATGTTGAATAAAAAATGGCAATATAAAAATTTTTACCTTTTTTTTCCAAACAAAATACATATTCGTCAGTTTTGACCAGAACAAACAAATATGCATGCTCATATTCATTTGTTTTGGCCAAAATAGATGAATATGCAGACCACATATTTGTTTGTTCTAGCCAGAACAGACAAATATGCATGCCCATATTCATCTATTTCATAACAGACTAATATATGAATGCCAATATTTGTCTGTTTTAAAACAGATGAATATATAATTACTATCTATGTCTCTTCTATCAATGTCTCCCCCAAAACAAACCAAAAAAGGCCTTCAAAACAGACAAAAATAACATATTTTATAGTAGTATTTGCTACAAAAAAGTTTCGATGAGTTAGATCCCGAGAATTCATCAGAACCAGAGTATGCCTCTATACCCAGAAAACATTTACAAAAGTACTTATAGATCACCCAATGACAAGGTTCTCATATCAACAGCGGTATTTAAACTCACGACCTTATAGGTTATAAGTCGACTTCTTATCAACTAGACCAACACTTGTTGATTGAGAACTACTTTTTTATTTGACACAGCTTCTCAACACATAAGGGCTTTGGCTCATAAGGAGGCTATAGGATTGCAATCCTCTGTGTTTAAATTTTCTCTTTTAATCTTCAGCCTTCTTTTGTACCCAAAGAAATTTTACTTTTTGTGTTCCCATGGAAGCCATGACTTGGGATTCTAGAGGGTCAACTAATGATAATTAAGAGTGGCATGAACGTAACGAAGGATTAGTGACATGAATCATACAAATCTCATTAAGAGAAAGGGCAAAGATGATACTTTCTTTGATAATTTGTACCTTAACTCTTATTTAAAATTCAGGAATATTAAACTTTTATTGCTTTCGAGTTAGTTTATTTCATAATTAATAGTTTTATAAACTATTAATTTTGAAGTATTCAAATTTAATCTAATGATTGAAGTAAGTGGAAAGGGAGAGGAAAGTAGAGAGAATCTTCTCCAACATATATGGATATTTTGGTAAATGTGGCATTGAGTAAACATAACAATCAGATTCCATTTAACTTTTTTTTTGGTAGTAAACTCCCATTTAAATTTTTTTTTGGGTAGTAAAATTACTGCTAAAAGTCTCTTTCAGTGGTAATTTTTAAAGTTGTCATTGACAGAAAGACTTTCAGGTGAGTGCATAGAGTTACTATTAAAAGTTTCATTTTTAATGGTGATTTTGTAAAGTCGTTACTGAAAATCTGTGGCAACTTTAAGAGTTGTCGCTTACAGTGTGTTTTTTCATAATCACCACCATAAAAATCGTTACTAAAAGTAATTTTCTTTAATTGATTCTTTGTCCTAGCTATGTACAATTATGTCGACAAAAGAGTTTATTACAATCACACTGAGTAGTTGTATTATATTTCCTTTACACAACATTATATACAGAAGGGTCATGTACAAATGGATGAGATCATATATATGGGTGATGCTTCAATAGCTTCATCAAACCCCCCTCTATATATACATATTCCTTATACGACTAAAAGGAGTAATGAGGATTAGAAAGTAATGTAGCTAGGATAACGAATGTGATTTGAAGTAAGCCAAAGCTCCCACAAGAGGAGCATTCACGTAAGTGGTAGGTTCAGAGTGAATAAAATGAAGCCGAGAATCAGAGTAAGAATCTGTGAAATCAGGTCCTCCAACCACCGCACCCACAAGCAAATTAGGGTTAGGGTTTTGGGTTTCAAAATAAGAGGAGCCTCCTTTGCAAGTTATGTGATTTGGTTGGGTATCTAAAGAAGGCAAGGACGAAGCTCGATGATGTATTCTTTGAGGGTATTTTGATCCATATCCCACCATGTATGACATTTTCAATGGGTTGTTTCCAAGTATGTAATCCACCTGTCAATAGCCATAGCCAAACAATTACAAGAAACAAATTGATATCGATGTTATAATAAACTAAAATCACGTATTGTTATTTATCTACTAGTATAAATAAACAAAAATATAAACCTGGCTTTTTGCAAATTGGATAAGCCTTTCTGGAGTAACAAGGACATGGCCACAATTAATATTTGAGTTTGATTCTTTCAAGTAGGAAGCATAAGCCAGAAACAGAAAAGAGTATGAGGTTGCATGCTGCATGTTACTTCCTCTAGCCTTGAATAAAAGCCCACCTGCTTTTGCCAAAAACCAATTTATACTGATGAATACTACAGCATTACAACTTGTTTACCGTGAAGAATAGATAAATATAATTAAATAATCCCCGCCGGCAGCCGCAGCTGCTGGGTCTCCGATGAGGGGTTGGAAACTTTTTGTTTTTAAAATAAGGGGCACTTTTGTTATTTCTCCTAAATTTTAAAATGCCAATTTAGGTTTACTCCCTTCCTAGCGATTTTGAAATCTAAGGTGTATGAATTAAAATATTAAAATTTCCAACTTCTTTATATGCCATTTTTCATAGTTTGTTTATATGGAATAGAAAGAAATCCCTTTGGCATTATATATTGATTACCTGGAGAGTATGAGACGGACGCAGCAGGTGAGTCAGGAAGCACAGCACATACAAACTTATTTGCATCGGTGATGAAAGGCTTACTAGCAGCCGATGAACTATTTATTAGAAACTGTTAATTTAAAGAAAAGCAAAAGATTAGGGAGAAATATTGAAATCTAATTGTGCTTACTGAAAAATACGGTTTTCACTATATAGAAATTAAAGACAAATAATGTTAAAGGGAGAAGTTTGAATGTGAATGTTTTAAAGTTACCTAAGCCAAATAAAGAGATAAACATATGATAGCCGGTAATACTTCTAAGATTTGAGTCTTATAAAAATGGTTTTTACCCTGATATGTCTCTTTTTCCTTTCATTTTGACCTTATTTATTAGTTACGTTGTTGAAAAGGACATCATATTCTATTACATGAAATTCGACATTAAAAGAATTTATTTTGGCAATAGCTGTTTGAAATCGACACTAAAAGTCATTTTTTGCGACCACTTTTTATTGCACTAAAAGTCTACTTTTAATGATGACTTTTGTTGGTGATATTGTTTGCCGCTGAAAGTAAACTTTAAGAGTTGAAATTTTTTGTCCTCATAAGAAGTTTTTTGATTTTTTTTTTTGTAGTATGGTGAACAAATTCTCTAATATAAAGTGAAGCTCTATAAGCATTCTTTTTCTTTTCTCAAAATTCCCTTCACCACTGCATTCTACAAGTAGCCTTATCAATATTTTAATATTGTGATCAATGTGGATAAAATAAAGGCTAGCTTTGGAACGTTATGGGTGGTGGCCCGGGGTGGGGGGGGGGATAAACTGTTACCTAATTTTAATTATCTTTTTTAATCTATGATTCATTAAAAAGGTCATATAATTAAAGAATAATGGAGAATCTACTTTTTAACTACTTTTTAATACTATTGGGACATAAAAAATTTTCAAAAAATCTTTTTTTTTCCCATTTCATTTCATTTTCTATTTCATTCCACTCTCGCAATCCAATGAGACATTTAGTTAAAGTCACCTTATTAGGACATTAGAATCAGAAAAGATAGATGGACATGTATCCCTTTAATCAGCCAAAAAGGTTTTAAAAAAAAAACATAATATACCTTAGAAATAAGAACATTGATGCCAGCATCCTTTGTGTCCCAACCAAATTCACCAAAGTTGTTCAGATTGTGAATTTCTCTGTTGACATAGTCCCAATATTTAGGGAGATTAGTAGCCTTGAACAACCATGCCGCTCCCCACACCAATTCATCCTATTATTATTATTAAGAAATTGCATTAAAAAGAATCATATACTCAAATAAATTACACACAGAGATTTCTTTCCATATTTTCAAAAGTAGTAATATATATGCAATCTTTTCAATTTTATTAAAATTGCATATTTTCAAACAATGAAATACATACTATTAGGTCTCGAAATTCAAAAAGCATAATCAGCGCAGTTTCTACTTAGGAAAAATTGCTTAAAAAAAATCCCTTGTTGAGGTATTTATTGCCTAAAAGTACGTGAAATTTTGTTTAGAAACTCGTGCAGTTCATCTTTAGTGGCTGTAATTTTTTTTTTTTACAATGTTTAAGCATAAAATATCTTCAAATGCAAAGCTATGGATTATATTGTTATTAAGCCAGAGGCCTACCTGGTAGCCACCAAAATTACAATAAAAAGGGCAAACCCAAGGTCCAAGGCTGTCATTATATGATCCTCTGTGCTTATCGGCAAACTCAAAAACCTGATCATTTCACACATTTAAATGCAGAGAAAGAAACATGTTAGCTATTTCCTTTTTTGTTAGAATAAAACAGGAAATCTATTCTCATTGGGAAATTTTCTCTTTTCTCATCCATTTGATCTGTGAGAAAACCACAGTTTTTGGTGAGTAATGATCGAATTGTGTGAAATAATAATCAAAGGAAGCGTATTTACATACCATTCTAGCCCTATTGAGGAGCCTTGAAGAATACCCAAGGTGATGCTTTTCGAACACAATGGAAGAAGCAGCAAGTGCAGCAGCAATCTCCCCAGAAACTTCACTTCCAGGGAACTTCTTACTCACAGCAAAGGCTCTTCTTGAAGTGTCCATATCTTCAGGTCTCTCCCAGCAATTATGGTCAGCATTAGGGTCACCCACCACTGCGAAGACAATCCCAGGAACACTTGTGGCTTTCATCAGATAGTCTGTGCCCCAACGAATAGCGTCCAATGCGTATTTCAAGTCTGATACACCCATGAATTCTCCAAACTCTATCACACTCCAAGCCAACATTGTTGTTGAAAATGCCATTGGGAAGTTGAATTTAACGTTGTCTCCTGCATCATAGTATCCTCCCACTAGGTCCACCTGTTTAAGGTTTGAAAGGATCATACGAATGATCAAATGCAATAAAATTATGATGATGAAGAGAAGTATGAGAGAGAAGAATTACTTTTGTATTAAGGAAATGATGAAGAGAGAGAGTATGAGGAATCTGAAAGCCATCTTTGAGAGCTGAATGTTTCCTCCAAGTCATCCTTTGGTTTGCTGGTAACTTCCCTGATCTTTGCCCTTCGAAGAACAAAATGCTTTTTGATAATGCTTCTCCATAGTTCTGTGCAGCCATGCTTGTTTGAGTCATCACCATTATTAACAGAATACCAGCCATTATCATCACCAAACCCATTGCTCTCTCTCCCCCTTCTTCTCTTTCTCTCTTTGGCTTTTGAGAATGAAAACCAAGTTTATCTCTTTGTTTGCTTAATTGGAGAATGATGAGGTTTATATAATAACACGAGGAGATTATTCAAATTAACAAATCAAAAGTATGCTTTTGGTCAAAAGGACTGGGAAGTGAATCTTTATACGTACGGAAGATCTATCCATTTGTCACTTAGATAGCAAGCATTTCTTTGTGTTGCGTGGGTACTTTGGGTCGCCATCTTTCTTGGATTTGATTGAAATTTCACGAAGGTGTAGTTTTATTTTCAAAACTGATGCAAACTTCCCTTAAATTTTATTAAAATCATACAAAACTTAATTCTATTTCAAAAGTTATATATAGTCTTCCTTAATGAGGTTTGACCCAATTCAAAAACCGATTTTGTAATCCGATTTTAAATATCTGCTGCAATACTCAGTGCATCTTCTCACAATTTGGCCATAATTAGTGGGTCCCTTTTTAACTTTAATTTTTGTTTTTAATTATTGTAGAATATTGTTTGAGGATGTAAAGATGATGTACGAAAAATTGCAGCAAACATATACAATCCATTATAACCAACAATATTATTTAGACAAGCATCCCCTTAAAAAAAGCATGAATTAGCAAATAAATCTCTTGAATTTTACGAAAATTATACAGACATTACTCTATTTTCAAATTATACACGAACTTATCTTAAAAACAAAAGGAATGTTTGTGCAATTGTAGCTAAAGTTGAGGAACGTATATGTACTTTTATTTTTTATTTTAAAGCAAAGGAAAGGTTGCGTAAGTTTTGAAAATATATATGTACAAGAGAGACTTGTGTAATTTTAAAAATTCATAGAAAGTTCGTGCAATTCACTTTTTATTTTTTTAAAAGCAAGCCCATATGGACTTTGAACAATATGCATGTATAAGAAATATTCATATAATTTAAATGGAATTTATAACTGAATTGATGTCTGAATATATAACTTCTTTATTAAGAGTAGTTCGTATGTACTTGGGTGGCATGTGGTTTTGTGACTTAGACAATGTGCTTAATTATCTTCTATTGCACTCCATTATTAATCGTCTCTAGTTAATTTTGACCACCTTAATTAATTAAAATTCAAACAAAAGTTCCACGTCTGTTCTACGATCTGCTGGTTGAGTGAAAAACATTAGTTCTAATTATAACTTCTTCTTTAAAATAGGGAAGAAAAGTAAATACATGGAACATACATGAAAGATGAAGTACTAATAAGTAAGCAAAACAAAGAAACTAACAAGAAGAAGAAAGAAAATGGGTTCTTCTCTCTTAAATTTTTTCTTAAATTTCACTACTTTGTGCTAATCTAATTACTAAGGAGCTCTATGGGATTTCCACGCAAATATTAAATATGAAAGCCGCCTTTGCCACAAAATTAAAGAAATAAAACTACCCCTTCACTTTTCCTAATTTTCATTATCAAAATTATATAGATATTCCACATTTCAAAGGAATGTGGTTATGTAGAATGACCAATCTTAGTTTTTTATGTCAAAGAACTGCAAATTTCTAGAAGGGTTAAGGTGTCACTTTTCCTTGAAAGTTTTCACTCATGAGCACTAGGTATTTGGAAGTTCTTGTAGGAGCAAATTTTTCCAGAAAGTTTAAAATTGTAGCTGTATTGTCCCATGTCGTTAAAAGACTTATAGTTTAAAATTATAGTAATATTGCCCCCAATCATTAAAAGACTTATATTTATCGTTAACATAATTATGTTGACTGTTAATATTTCTTATGGTAGGAGGCAATATTGTTACAATTTTAAACTTTTGGGTATTAGCTTCCTAAAAACTTTTGAATACCTAATGCTCCTAAGTGAAAACTATCAGGGCAAATTTTCATCTTAACCCATTTCTAGAAATTACTTTGAAAGACCAGGGATGATTTCCTCTGCAAAAAGAAAAAAATTTATGATGATCGAATTGCCCTTACTGTTAAATTTGGGATTTTTGAGTGTTGACCTGAAACTTGTAAATTTATGTTTTTCAAGTGTTAATTAAATACTTACAGAGATCACGAATTTACAAGTCTATGTCCGAGTTGAGTTTGATTTCCAATACTTTGACAATATTTTGTAAAAATATTATTACAATTGGAATTCTAAAACATGCATACATAAATTTAGATAGTTAAAATGTGATCTAAACAATTTCTCAATAAGAGAAAGCCAAAAAATATTCCTTTTATAATATTGAAATAAAAATGAAGTGAATGGTTGGAGTAGAAATAAAAAGACACTGCATGCAAATGTTTCAATAATCTTTGATCCTCCTTGGCTGTGCTTTAATTGTTAATTATATCAAAAAATTTGGCAAGTCACTTTCAGTTTGTACTTTAGTTATAACAAAGCCTGTCTATGTTTATTTTCTTTAAAAAAATGTCTTAATGTTCAATTGATCAACATAAAGGCATTTTATATTGAATGATTCGATGGATAAACACTTTGTCTTATCCCAGAAGTACGCCTTCCCTCACGTGGAAAGGGCACATCAATGAGTAATTAAGCATCGTAAAAGACCAAACTTAGAACCTTCAAGGAACCTGATGAGCCGTTGACCTTTCCTCAAGAAGTTTGTAAGGACCAGTTTGTAATTTCCTATGAACGTATAAAGCATCTTTCATTCAAAATAAATTAATAAATAGTAGTATAGGGGAAAATAACAAGCTGGACTAATTCAGGTAAAGTCAGCTGCCAAAAGGTAGAAAATTTCACAGTGGCAAACTCTAATATCAAGTATTTAACGCCATTGTATTTTCAAAACTTGAAGGTGAAATTAAACCTCTAGTTAACTACTATAACTGTTTTATTAGTTCAACTAATTGCTTGATGGTGATAGATTATTTAATTTTAAACTATATCGTTCTCATACTCTCACCATCACTTGCTTTTCTTTATCATGTCTTATTCCAGCGCACATTATTTTCAACTGTCCTCTTTCTCCAACTCTTCTTTATTCACATGTTTACGTTATATAATTTATTTTTAAAATATTTTTTAAAAATGATTGTTGCATATAAAAAAAAGGGTTAAAAGCAATGGGTGGTGGAAATTTTTTGTATAAACTTGTCTCAAAAGTTTAAAATTAGAGCAATATTGCCCTTTACTATTAAGAAACTAATGTTGACCATTAAAATAATGACGTTGACCTTTAATATTTTTAGCGATAGGGAGTAATATTGCTAGAATTTCAAACATTCAAAGCAAATTCGCACTTAAGAAAATTTCCAAATGCCCGGCCTCCTGAGTGAAAAATTCCTGGCCAAATTTGTACCTTCACCTAGTATTTGTCAAATAATTGTGATTATAAAATGCTTTTTATAAAATATTTCAATTAATAACATAAGAAGACTAACTAAACTTTTTTTTTTAATGGAAGAGTAATTGATGAAATTCCAGATGAGATGGGTATTGCAATTTCTTTTTCTTGGGAGAAGCTACAAAATATGCAGAGGGTGACTGATTTCTTCATATATTTTATTTGTTATGAATATATATAATATCTTTGTAGATGTCCATATATCTCTCATTATCTCTACATCCCATAATTATCTATTATTATTATGTAATCTATAGATTCTGACAAAGATGTAAAGCTCTATCTATAAATAGAGACTATGTATCATGTGTTCAGAACATTGAATGCAATGAGAAATACTCCTATCTTCTCTTCTTCTCTACTCTACCTTTAGTTCTATAATACGTTGTCAGCATGGAGCTCTAAACAAGGTATGTATGATATACCTTTAGATCCTTTGCATAACTTTAGAGCATCATCTTTATGATTTTTCTAGAGTATTCTTTGCTTTATTCAAATGAAAATATCTTGAATATCGTATATATGATGTTTCAGAGTATTCCATATTTCTATTCAATTTATCTGGGATAATTTAAGTTATTATATGGAATTAAAATGATCACTTACTGTTGTTTTAAACATTGGGTTCTATGGCTAAGATTGGATATTATTATTACTTTACATTTTTGTGCTATAATTTAATTTTGATATGAATATTATCCTTTTGAATTAAATGTAATATGATGAATTTGTTTTTATCTATTCCTCAGTAACCTGACGTCACTATTTTCGATGGAACCTGAAGTTCCAATTGATATTTTTATACATCCCTTGATGACTTGGTGCATTAATTTAGATGGAACCTAGAGTTCCAATCGATACTTATGATTACATATGGCCAATGCCTAAATTGAGAATTTGAGGGAGTAATGGTTACAATATGGCTAAAAGTCATATTCAAGCAAATGGCAAAATTTGTTGTAGAGCCAAAGAGCCACAAGATATGGGAGTAAACTCTTAAAATGCTCAAATGCTAACAATAAATGGCAAAATTTATTGTGGAGCCAAAAGGCCACAAAATATGAGGGCAAAACCTTAGAAAGCTCAATGCTAGCAATACATGTAAATCCAATTGATACTTGTGGACAGGTTAAAGGATTTGTCAGATTCATTATTGAGATTGAAGATAGATTTATCCATATAAATTTGATTCTCTATCTCTTTGAAATTAAATGACCATTAGCCGTGACACTCATGTTATGGCCAGAAGTCATACAATTTTGATTTTCTATGTTATGGCTAGAAGTTATATGGTTTTGAGTTTCTATCTTATTAAATCGCTAGATGCCATATATATAACTTCAATTTTTTATCTTATATCGCCAAAAAGCCATATATTTATTTATTTTATCTTAAGATTAAATGGTTAGAAGCTATATATATACATATCTCTGACTTTCTATGTTAAAATTAAATGGCCAAGAGTTATATGGATAAATATTTAATTTTATATCTTGAAATTAAATGTCAAAAGCTATATATATATATATATAATTTTATCTTATTAAATGGCTAGAAGCCAAATAATTTTGATTTTGAAAAGGATCACTACATGATTTGTTTATAAAGAAAAATACAACAACAACAACAAAACTTATCTTATTAGGTGGGGTCGGCTACATGGATTGTACGATGCCATTGAGCCCTATCTAAAGCCAAATCTTTGGATATTTGTTAATTGAAAGACCTCGCTCAATGACTTCATTAAATATTGTCTTCAGCCTTCCTCTACTCCTTTTTAAAGGACTCTATACTATTTGATCAACTCTTCTCACAGGTGCGTCCCAAGGCCTTCTTTGCACATGACCAAATCATCTCAATGGTTTTCTACCATTTTCTCATCAATAGCAGCCACTCCAACTTTTTCTTGTATATGTTCATTATGGATCTTGTCTTTTCTTGTATGACCATCCATCTATCTCAACATTCTCATCTCGGCAACTGCCACTTTATGCTCCTGTTGTCCTTTTAAAGCCCAACACTCACTGCCATATAACATTGCTAGTCTTATAACAGTATGGT
>NW_021632367.1:0-37859 GCF_004799145.2 Neltuma alba | reverse complement strand
AAAAAGTAGCCCATACAAAGGTCTCTATGGCCTCGACCATCTCCAGGAAAGTACATCTGGGGTAGGCGATTGTCTATCTCATTAATTCCTTCGTTCCATTTCCATGTCTTGGGGATTACACGATACAGAGCTTGGATCCAATCATCGTCTCCTAAGGTACGGTCCTCTCTAGTCACCCAATAATAAAGGCTCTTAATGTCATCTAAGAACCTTAAGTATACACCAGCTTCCTGGTGCTCATACGGCTTAATAAAACGGCTTCTAAACTGGAACTCTCGAACTAACTGAGGAAGGTATTGGAACTCTTTCTTAATTTCAAGTGTAGGGATCTTACTCGGACCTGCTTCATCCTTAGTAGGTATCTTAATAACTGGAGCTATATCATTAGAGGCAATGGTGGCAATGTCTTTCTCTAGAGCCTTCCCCTTGAAACCGAAGTAATCTACCTGGGTAGCTGGGGATTTGGTGCTAACCTCTCCATACCTTTCAATATCCTCGTACCACTATGTCTCATCATACCACCATGGATATCGCTTACCGGGCATGACCTTGCTGATGGTCTCTCCGGATTTTCCACTTCTACTACAGACAGCCATTACCTGAGCTTTTCTGTAATCCTAATGACCAAATAAACTCATTAATAGGCACTATCACATGCTTTCCTCAAGATTCAGAGCATACAAAGTCTAAAAATTTGTTCTGAGTGCCAGAACCATTTGCTCTAATACCATAAATGTAACACCTTACGTTTACGACCTTATATTGTGCCAAGTTAAGACATTCGGAAGCGCAATTTAAGGTTACCGGGTTGAAAAACCTGAATTTGAAAATTTCTTTTCTCGCATTACTATTCACCGTAACTTTAAACTTGACATAACTTTGAAAAATCATAACTAATTCTAGAAAAATCAAAACAAGGTTGTTCCAAGTCTCACTCGAAGCTCTTAACATCATCTATCAAGGAAAAATGACCTCAGGTTCCGCTTTAATCAGAAACGCATCCGTTTTCAATTTCGAAAAGTACTGTTCATTTGGTCATTTTTCTATTTTCCAGGATTTTTGCCTAACTTTGAAAAGGCATAACTTCTTACACAGAGCTCCGATTGCAACTCTTTACCACTCATTTTAAAGGGAAAAATAAGATCTATTTGCATGCCAAATTTCAGGGAAAAAGTCAACCATTTGACCAGGGTCTTTGTTGGTCAAAGTTTGGTCAAAACTAGACCATTTTTATCCCCTTTTTCACTAATTCTAACAGCATTTCGTTTTTCACTATAATCATACTATAATCACATGTAAAGCTATTCTATCATTAATATACATTCCAAAAAGGTTATCATATCATGTATTCATGATCATAGTATGCTTACATGGCCTGAAAGAGAAAAGTTCAAAACCGTATAATACATTACATAATTCATAACTTCCTCAAGCCATGATTATTTCCTTTCCCTTCTCCTTGGCAGTAGTGGCACCCAGGATATCATGTTATAGGAGGAATGAGATTTCATAGAAATCCCAGTAGCATTGAACATACAACCATCAAGTCAACATGCATAAGATGTCATGCTACATGCAGTAAAATAACATTTCTAGTCTTTATGCCATGCCATAACCATTCTGTATCCATGTCATCATATCATGGAGCATATAATCATTCTGGTCAAAACTCAATCATGCAAGAGCCAAGGCATACATTGCAAGGAGTTCACATCATCTGTACATAAACATTCTCATGGCACATAAACACACATAGCAGAAACACCAAATGCAGATCAACAAAATAATTGCAGTTCACGCTACCTCAATTCCACGCTTAACGTTTCCTCCTTGTTCCCTTGCTGGAGATCCTCCTAGGTTTCCAGAAGAATTGCCTATCAACCATACAGTAAGGGTATGGTAAATTCCATATCCAGTATACCATTCTTTCTCAATATAATGCTACCCTTGTGCCTTTCAATTTATAATTTCTGTATACCTTTCCTAACCTTTGACCTTGGTTTGACCAAGCCTTAATCCTCAATTAAGGTCTTGGAATTCTTCCTTAATCCATGATTAATCATGCTTTCTTGGTTAATCACTAACCCTTAGTCCTTAATCCAATATTTAATTAAGGCCCTCAAGTCACATAGTCATAATCCTCTAAGATTAAGTCACTAATCCCTTTTGGATTAACCATTAATCATTCTCTACTCAACATGATTAATCCTTAATCATTCCTTAATCAACATGATTAATCATTCTCTGATCAATATGATTAAGCTTTAATCAATCCTTAATCAACATGATTAACCGTAATTAATCATCCTTCAATTATCATAACTAATCACTAATTAATTAGGGTAGCTAATCTTAATCACTTACTAATCCTTAATCAAATAACATGATTAATCTTAGCTATCACTAAACCATAATTAATCAAGGTAATTAATCCTAATCTTCCTCAAATAAATAATCAACTAAAAATAATTAACACTTAGGGAGATAAACATACCTTAATTAGCTCTTAATCGGCGATTAGAGGTGTCTAAGCTTGCTTTCTCTCTTTCTCTCTCTTCTTTCTTCCTTTCTCTCTCCTAGAACTCAAGAACACAAAATTCCCTCTCAACAAACCTCTTGGCCGAATTTGTTCATGGAAGGGGGGTATTTATAGGCTTTGATATTTCAAAATGCCAAAAATGCCCTTCGGAAAAAAGATGCGATCTCGGCCGTCCATTTTTTTCTACTTTACACATGGACAAATCTTAGGGCACACACCATAAGAAAGTGACACATGGATGGACACCTAATCACCATGTGATTTTCATGTGGAAATAAAATATTATTTTATTGTTTTGTCTCTTATTTCCCTTTATGCCCTTGAACAATTTGGAAAATTCCAACTTTGTCCTCCCCTTCTAATTTTGGCCGAAATATTGCTCTCAATATTGGAAAAAAAATGACTCATCCAATAACCAGTGCAATCCACTGATTATTTGTGTATTTCCGATCCGATTTTCCAACAATCCTATCCAATTTACTGTCACAAAATTTCGATTTCAACACCTCATTAAATTCCCCTCATTCCAAGGGTAATCCATGATTTTTCTCAAATTTTACCTCCCTCTATAATTTTCTAAATTTTATTCTGTCAAAAATCACTATTCTACCGATAATAATTTGGTAATAATTATTCTTTAAGCTAACCTCTGTACATCCAAAGGTGGGAAGTAATTTTATAAATTAGGATAATATGTCACATAATTTATCCATATTTTTCCTTGAATTTTTGAGGCCTCTATATATTTTAAATAATGGAAATTGGCTAATTTTCCTTAATTAACCAAAAATTCCAATAATTACACATAATTCCCTGATAAATTATTTTTAATCTCATATTCATCTTCTAAGCCTCAAACATTATTTTGTACCCTCCTTTCTATTTTTCATGACTTTCTGGGAATTTTCAGGAATTTTGGACATTATTTCCAATACTGCCCTTTCTTGACCGATCTTTTCAAAAATGACCATTATGTCCCTATCCTGATTTTTCCTCATAGCCTGGATCCTCTACCAGTCTACTATACTATTTGGCCTTAGTTAGTCACAAATCATTCATCAATTAGAATAAAATTATCAGGGTGTGACACTAAGTCTTGATTCCTCTTTCCTAATTAACATAATTCCAAATGAAATTAATTACTAAAGTCAAAATCCTCTCCATTTATGGAATGACACTTGGCTAATTCAAATCTTCTCCTTCAAGAGCTTGACACATGGCTCAATAGGATCCCTTGGATTTGCAAGACACCAATCTTGCTTTATCGGTATACTTTAGGCTTTGAGTTTAACTTCTTTTCTATAATTACAGTAACTTAGTCTCTGTAATTATTTTCTATCAGATGCTTAATTTATTCTCCTCATTATTATCTTCCCAAATTTCCCTCTTTGTCTCAAAATTAATTTCCTAATATTTAAATAAAAAGGAAAATTAATTTCCTTCTCTTTAGGGATTTTTCCACTTTTCACATTTATTTGGAAAAATATTGGACACTTAAGGGTTTCCATTTAATTCCATAATTCCTTATAATCCCTTGGGATCTCATAGGAATTTTCTTGAAATTTTATTCCTCTTAAAATATTTATTTGGAATTTTCCAAATAAAATCCCTCAATTAGCCTAAATCACCCTTAAATTCTCTTATAATTTCTCTAAGGGTAATTTGGTCATAAAACCAACTTTATAATTTCATATAACTCTCAAAGGATATTATCCCTATTTTTTCTTAATTTTCCATGGCTCAAAAATATTTTTCCTTATTTACATTCAACCAAGTTTCTTTAATTAGTCAATTTCCTATAATTGGCTCGGAAAATTACTGTAATTATTTTCCACCAAAATTCTTTGACTTTTCCTTATTATTTTTAATCCTCAATAATTTGAGAATATTTCTTATCTCTAATTATTATAATGCTGGATGTGACAAAATGAGCCAAAATATCCCAACCAACATCATAAATAAAATTCAAAGTGTCATTACTCTCTTTAATCTTACTTTCTCTTTCATGATTAACTAAATCCAAATGAAATTAATTACCAAAAGTCAAAATCATCTTCATTTGAGGAATGACACTTGGCAAGTTCAAATCCTCTCCATTAGGGGTTTGACACATGGCTAATTGTGGACCATTTGAATTGCAAGACTCTAGTCTTGCTTTACCGGTGCACTTCAACTCTAGGTTTAGTTTCGTTTCTATAATTACAGTATTTTGGCCTCTGTAATTATTTTCTATTAGATCCCTAATTTATTCTCCTTATTTTTACCTTCCCAAATTGCCCTCTTTGTCTCAAAATTAATTTCCCAATAATTAAATAAAAAGGAAAACTAATTTCCTTTTCTTTAGGGTTTTTCCACTTTCCAAAGGTATTGGGAAAAATTTTGGATACTTGAGGGTCTTTATTTAATTTCATAATCTCTTATAATTTTTTGGGATATCATAGGAATTTTCTTAGGATTTTATTCCCCTTAAAAATATTTATTTGGAATTTTCCAGATAAATAAATTCTTTTGTAATTTCTCTAAGGGTAACTTGGTCATAAAACCAATTTTATAATCTCATATAATTCTCAAAAGATATTATCCTTTTTTTTCTTAATTTTCTAAGGCTTGAAAGTATTATTCCATAATTATATTTGACCAATTTTCCTTAATTAGTCAAATTTCCATAATTGGCTTGGAAAATCATAATAATTATTTTGCACCAAAATTCTTCTAATTCTCCTTGTCATTTTTGACCCTTAATTATTTAGGAATATTTCTTATTCCTAATTACCATAATACTGGATGTGACACTGCCATGCTGCCCACAAGACCCCAATTGGTATGTCGCCGTATCAGATAATCTATGGTAAGTCCTGCCACATTCCGGTGGAGCTAGACCATCGATCATATTGGGCGGTTAAGCGCTATAATGCCAATTTGGAGGAAGCTGGCCTAAACTGACTCCTTTAAATTCAAGAACTTGAAGAAATGTGGTTAGACGCCTACAACAGCTCAGACATCTACAAGCAGAAAACCAAGCTTGTCCATGATGCCAACATCTTAAGAAAGAAGTTTAAGGAGGTTCACATGGTGTTAAGATATCAAGCTCGATTCAAATTTAAGAAGGGTAAGTTCAAGACAAGCTGGGAGGGACCCTACATTGTGATGAAAGTGCATAACTTCGAGATGATAGAACTCAAGGAGGATGCCACGGGCAAAATGTTTCAATGCAACGTTCATCTCCTCAAGCTCTATGAAGAGCGCTCACCACCTTCTTAAGGATAGGTTGTCCCTTTCCTTTACTTATACTATTCACATGAATTTACTTGTGTTGAAATTATCTTGCTGTGAATTTTGGAGACTGTGGAAGGGATGTCCTCAGTAGAAGTAGTTTTAAATTTAGTTTGTTCTATGTTTGTTTTCAATAATCTCCCTCGGTGTTGTGTTTCATATGATTGTAATTGTGCTTCTATTCTGTCACCACCACATACTTCTTTGCATTCTTGAGTTTACCTACTTTTGTGCTTAGCTCTTTTCCTCTCTCTAAAAGGGTGACGTGTTGTGCTTCAGTCTTGAACTGAACTTCACAACTTCCACCTTCGTTGCTTTGTGTTTTGGCTTTGTGCTTTAGTTTGACTATGTGCCGCAATATGGACATTGAGTGTATAGGGGAGGGAGTTCTTAAAAGTGGTTTTGTGTTTTGGTTATTGGGTTATGCCTTGTCATGGGTAGTTCTTGCTAAAATTTGCCAAAATTTTGAAAAAAAAAAATTTAAACTTTTGAAAGTTTTTCCCAATCTTCCATCACTGGTTTTTGGAGTTTTGTTTTGAATTGTTCAGAATTTGATGATGGATTGCTGAGTTGGGTTGTTATGGTAGGCATTTTGGTAAGTGATTTTGGTTTAGGAACTTAGGGTTGAAGTTTTTCAGGGTCTAGAGTGTCAGAGTCTCTCTGTGCACTTAGGTCACGACCTCACTGATCTCAGGTCGCGACTTGGGGGATTAGTTTGAGTTGGGAACTCTCTATGTGTTCAAGTCGCGACTTAACTATATATGGTCGTGACTTGGTGAAGACAATGGGTAAAGGCTCTCTGTGAGTTTAGGTTGCGACTTCAATTGTTTTGGGTCACGACTTGGAGCCTTTTCTGAAACCCTAAAAGCCCCTTTCTCTGGTTAAGTCATGACCTCACTTACATTAGGTCACGACCTAATATGAAAGTCAACATTTTTATTCGAGTTCACCTCTTTACCCCCACTTATTTCTACCCTAGTTACCATTTTGCCCTTGAACCTACCCTGAATTCAAGTTCCATTCATTCCAAACTTAAAAACCCTAGGCCTTCTTTTGTAAAACCACTTAATCCCTCCTTTCAGTTTATTCCCCACGTTCAACTCTTCCCCCACGGCTGCTGCTTTCCTAAAGTCACAACTCCCCATCTTAGACTCTTCAACAGTCGTAGCCTTTCAAATTCCCTCCAAAGTCGCAACCACTCAGCCCTTTGTAACGGTTTGCTCCTTCCCTAACCATTCAGCTGCTCTATTCTTCTATTTCTGCAACTTCTAAGTGCCTCTATTATGTAATCCACCTCCTACAGTTTGTGAACAATTCTATCTCCATCTTGCATTCAGTCCTTTTATCCTTCCACTCTCTCAAGGTCTGTTTAATCTTTCACTTTCGTTTTTATTTTTTTCTTCTCTTTCTAGTTTAGTTTTCTGCGTTTTTATGGGTAGATAGTGTTGTTTTTGTTAGGGCTTTGATTTTGGTTGAGTGGAGTATTGCTAGATGTTGAAAATATTGTTTAACTGATTTTCGAACTGTGTGGGATTGTATTTTCTAAAAAGGATTTGGTTTTGAGCAAACTGGTTCATGCTGCGTCTTCTGAGCTCTCTGGGTTCAGGTCACAACCTCACTGTTGTCAGGTCGCAACCTCGAACCTTACTGAATTTAAAATTCTCTCTGTCTGTTCAAGTCATGACCTCACTGCTCTCAGGTCACAACCTGAGCTCACAGAGGAGGTTTTAAACCCCTGATTTACCTCTGCTGTTTCAAAACTATAATTTCTTATTGGATCTTGACTTTACACGTTAAGGGTTAGCAAGAAATGGATTTTGGGGCAATTGAAAATTATGAATACTTCAGTTTTCTTATGATTTCCCTAATGGTTTTAAAATGCAAATGTCCCAGTTCAAAATCTTCAACTGTTTTGCTTAAGTGAGCTTGGCAATGGGTAAATGTAGGCCTAGTGTGGGGGAGTGCTTGGTTTCTGGGCTTAGTATAGTTTTTAGTTTCTTTTCCTAGGTTTATTTGTTTTGTATGTTTACTTTGGTTGCTTGTTGGTTGTTTGCTTTGTGCCCAGATGCCTCACACCAAAAACCCCGAGTCTTCAGGCTCGAAGTGTTGGAAATTGTGCCCTAGGGGCCAATCATTGAGTTATGAACATTGTTGATTTATGAATTTCTTAATTATGTTATCATATTATTTGCATGTTTACTGTGATGACTATCCTTGGATAACTCATGATTTATCCTAAATGTCCCTGGTTGGTTATCTATGTGGGAGCAGAGATAAAATAAGACCAGTATGACTTTGAAGATATATAGAGATATAAATCAAAGTCATAGGCACATGTAAGAGTACAAGGTGTTGGACCGACCCGCTATGAGAGAGCTGCATGGGTTAAGTCATAAGCTTCTCTCATATACAAACCATGTCACTGTGCCCTTTGACCTGAGATCATCATGGATTCCTACATGAGAAACGCTTAGCTTTGACCTAGTCAAAAGTCACTTTTGACCGAGTGATCATAAAGACTATGTTTAGGCTTAGTTGTTTTTCATGCAGAGGAATGTGAATGGTCAAGATGGAATTTGTCCCTCACATTCGTAGAGAGATATTACTGGGCCCCTCGATAAGTGAGTCTGAGAAATGTATGGCCATACTATAATGGAAAGGTAGTTCCGTTTCTATACTCAGACTACTCAAGGATCGAGAAAGTAACGGTCATGAATAGGAGGATGATGTTCTCCATGCCTCATCCATGACCAAAATGTCGTGTGACAAAAGGGACGTGATATGGTTGTATGAAAGGTTAGATCGTTCAACGATCCTCATATGATTTGGGTAGTCGTGATGTCTTGCTAGAGACCGCTTACAACTTGTGATTCATTATAGTTAATGGCCCACTACTAACTTCATATGGGCCTACAGGGTCGCACACAAAATAGCCCAACACGAGCTATGATGTCTAGATTCATTGAATCTAAGATATGTTCAGATTCAATGAATAATATAGGGTGGACGTATATATATAAAAATTCGTATATATATATTAATTTGATTTATGAGAATAAATCAAATATAATTTCGTCATATCTTTATTTTGAATTAAATAAATAGGTGAATTAAATCTGTGGGACGGATTTAATATAAACCATATTTATTTAATTGTTTTCTTATCTGATTACGCAATATTTGATATTGTATTAATTTCAGAATTAATTTAGGATTAAGTTCGAAATCAAATATCCTTCATAATACCTGTAGCATCCTATATATTTGATATTTGGAGCTAGGGTTTTGGGTGTGAGAGTGCAAAAGCTTGCAGATAAGAGATGGCCAGTAAATAGAGAAGGGAGGACGGATTCTTCGAAACTACCCTAGAAGGACAAGAGGCGCTAGCACGTCGTTTGTGATTGGAACGCTGTTCGTGTGGATACCGGTAGAGGAAGCCGATCTAAGTTGTCGACTTCAAGTGATAAAAGAGGCGAGCAGAGGCATCCTGAACGGCGGAATCCCCAAGCCACCAAGAAATCGAACATCGAAGGTAATACTTCTTACTACTTGACTTAAACACAATCGGTAGATCTGGGCAAGGGATTGAAAATTTTAAATTTATTTTCCATTGCGCGTCTTTCAATTCCCTTCACGAAGAAGAAGCTTCACCCTCGTGAAGAGACTAGACTTCTAAGGAAGAAAGCTGTGGAATTGTTTGCCAACAGGGGGTAGTTCAAGAGCGATATTTTCCACAAACGCAGCAATACCATTTTTATGAGTTTGCCAAACAAAGGGGCCTTGAGGAACTTATAAAGAAGAGGAACAAGGCCAATTTGACATTGGTGAGAGAATTCTACACTTGCTCTCCTATAGACGGACATAGAGGGATCACTTTTAGAGGTAGTGAATGTTTCTTAACTTAGGAGGTTGTTGAGAAGTTCTATCAGTTGCCCGATATCCCTGTCTGCGAGTACCAGTGATGGAAGATCAGACTTACTGAAGCTAGGTGGACCATAAAGGAAAGTAGGCGAAAAGTTTTCGAGCGTAAGCACATAAATGATGAAGCCAGGATTTGGCTGAACTTCATGGTTTATAATGTGATGCCATCGGCCCACATTTATGATGTTTCTAAAGAGGGTGTACTTCTACTACATCTCCTGATAACCATGCAGCTGATTAACATTCCCATTATTGCCCTGGACCAGATTGATCGCTATATCAACAATGCCTGAACTCTTATGGTATTTCTGTACTTGATTACTAATCTGTGTGCAACACATAAGATACCAACGCGCCCCTCTGATTCTCTCTTAGACCCTCTCATGACCAGATGCTATGTCGCCTCCAAATCCAACAAAGAAAGAAAGAGAGGAAAAAGGGTGATTGGGGAAGAACCGGAAGAAGAGGCAGCTGAGGGTGGCTCTAGTTTTAACCTCGCCTCTTTGAATGATCAGGTTACCAAACTCAATCAACAAGTAACAAACCTAAGCGAGGAGTTCGATGCATACAAAGCTCTCTCCATGTCTCACGAGTTAAGAAGGCAGAGGTTTGTGGATCATCTGATGTTGGAGATGGCAAGGGCCCTTAAGGTCAACTTCCCCTGAGAGTATGAACGGGCTTTCTGGGAGAAAACCACTCCTAACACCAATTTTTTTAGTAAGGGTCCAGGGCAATCTTTTGATGTTACTGCTACTGCTCTTACTGATGCTGAAATAGGAGAAGCTAATTTCCAAGTAGGAGAAGATGTCAGGGCTGAAGAAGAAAGAAGAGTGGAGGATGATTGAAACCTTTGTTGCTGGAAGCTTTTTGCTTTTCACTTTGTTTTTGTGTTTTTCTTTTCTTTTTTGTTTGTTTGTTGCTCTGTCCTATAATCCCAATACTTAAACGCTACATCTCTTTTGTATGTTAACTTTTCTGCATTGAATGTTTGGTTTACTTTGTTCTTTTGTGGCTGCTGCAATTCTTTTTCCCTTTTCTATTGATAGTGAGGACACTGTCAAGTCTAAGTATGGGGGAGGAATTCATTTTGCTTTGTTGCATCATTTCTGTGGTTGTTTCAGAATTTTTGGCAAATTTTTTTCAAAAACCCAATCTTTTATCATCATTATTTGGCTTTGAATTGATTGTAGATGGTGAATTGTTGTGAATTAGATCATCTGATGCTTGCTGAAAGGGTTTTTACTTATTAATTATGGCCATTGTTTGAAACTTTTTACGTTGATAGTTTTTGTGACTTCAAGTCGCGACCTTACTACTTCAGGTCGCGACTTGAAGAGTGACTTTGGCCAGGGAGGGCTTTATGTGATTTTGCGTCACGACTTTATATGACATTGGTGGCGACTTCATTCCCCTTTCCTGACTTGGTGCCTCTGTGTTTCCAAGTCACAACCTCATTGTATTCAGGTCACAACCTGGACCCTTTTACTGCGCACCATTACCTTCTCTCTGCTTTTTGGCATTGCTGTGTAGGAGGTACCTGTTTAAGCTACCTTTGCATCTTTTTGAAGCAAACCTTTTCCCTTTTCATATACCCTCATTGCATCAAACAGTTTTCTCTTGAAAATCGTGCCATCCTTGGACTTTTAAACGTACTGCATTTTGAAAATGATTTTTTTCTAAAGACTTTATAGTCACTTTTGGGATTCAAGTATGTTCTTAAGTGATTATCTTGATCTTTTTAATCCTCATCTCATGGATTGCTTTTGTGATAAGTGTCTTAATGCCTTGTGATTAGTGCCTATTGATTGAACTTCTTGTATGAGCAATTGAGCTGTGAAACCCTTATTAGAAGGATATTCTTGAGCCTTGATTCCTATATTGAGTGATTATTCATGTGGTTTACATTCTTTAGAACTTGTTTTAGCTCTTGGTCAAAATTAAGTGTGCATTTGTGATTTTGAATATGATGGAGGCATTCTTTTCTATACCTTTCTACCCAAACACAACCCACAACCATTTACTCATTACTTGACCATTTTTTTAAGCCCGCACTTTCTTCATTTTGTCTACTATTTCGAGTGTTTTGAACAAGATGTTAATTGAGTTGAACCCGTCTCAATAATTATGATTTCCTGATCTTCATCGGTCTTAATTGGGAATTTTACTTTTATTTCAGTTTGAAAAAAAACAAAAAAAAAACACAAGAGTAAAGAAATACTCCTTATATATACATAAGCTATCACAGCAAAATGAAGTTGAATAAAGTATTCCCTTGGCGATAAAAGGCTGGGATCTAAACTTCTTTAACTAAAAATAGATGTTATTTAACTCACATTTCGTTAATTCTTGACACTCGATTTCACCATTTTCTATTCCATTTAGCCTTTCATCACTATAACCCTAAAAGTCCTCTTGATTCTTTACATGGATGTTGAATAGTAGTGGAGATTTTAGGGTCATTACAAGCTTATGGTAGAATGTTTGCTACTTGGATAGTTGAGAGAAAAGAACCCCAATGAGGAGAGATGAGTGATTCAAACACTTATACCTTGTGAGCAAATCTCTGTTGTTCATGCATTTTGAGTCAATTGCACCTTGTATCTGATTACTTGGTATTGTTCATGTTATCATTCTTGTGTTCCTAAAAAGAGGTTGATCGATGAGCTCTTAAGATCACTTTTAAACATGCTAGTCTCTCTAATTGTAGTTGTACTTTCTTTAGAATGATTCAAGTCTTTATCCAGGAGTACAAAGGTTCATGTATGGGGAGTGATAGAACCCAATCTTTATATGGTTTTCTCAAGTGTTTTCTAATGTTTTGCAACAGTTTTACCCTCATTATGCATGCATTTATATCCATTTGATTACACTAAGTCATGCATTGCATTTCGCTGTTTAAGGGGTAAAAATGGTCATTTTTCTCTTCTAAATTTTAATTGCCTTGATTTGTAATCAATTGGTCTTTACAAAGCTCTTGGTTGTGATTTTTAGGCAATTGGAGAAGGACCCAAGAATCTTGATGGAGCATGGATGGAGCCAAAATGTTACAAGGACCAAAACACAAAAGTTGGGAGTGTTCTGCCTCCCTAAGTCGTGACATGGACTACTTAGGTCGCGACCTGGATGCCTCTGAGTGAAATTACGTGTTTTGGACCCAAGTCAAGATGATAGCTCTCTGTCTTCCCAAGTCGCGAAATGGAACCTATCAGGTTGTGACTTGACCCCCTGAGTCGCGACCTTACATTCCTAACGTCGTGACCTGAGTGCATTAAGTGAAGTTGTGCGTTTTGGAATAGGTTTTTGAGCTTCTATACCTAAGGGGGCAGCCACCACAAAAAGACACTCTTTCATTCTGCAGATTTGCACAAGGTTGAGCCACCATCATCTCCTCTCAAGTCTCCATTGATCCTACACCCAAAACTTCCATTTTTCTTCATCTCTTCATCATTTTCTGAGATTTTGGACCAATCAAACCATTCCAACACCCTTCTTATCCATTTTTCCAACTTCATTTTTAGCTTCAACCATGGCTGTTTATTCTTGGAGCGATTGTGATTGGTTTGAAGGCATGAGAGGCTAAACCCCTTAGCCTCTTAGTGATGGAGAACAAAGCTTGAGCTCAGTGATCTAATCGGAGAGTTTTCTTTCTCTAGTCTAAACCTTTGTTTAATGCTGTGTTGAGTATTTCTAGATTTATGAACTTTCTGCACTTGTATCAAACTTGGTTTATGATTGTAAATCTGGTGTTTAGACTGTTCTATTGTATTTGGGTTGGATGATGTTAATGTTGATTAATCTATATAATATTTCAGTTTCAATTCTTGTGTTCAATTTGATTTTCAGTGATTATTGTGATCAGTCAGCATGCTTAGTATTTTGTGTTTTTTGATTGACACTCAGAGGACATTTGTATTCATTCATCTACACTCTAAGTGGTTTTCAGCAGTGTCTTAAGAGGTGTTAATTAACTTTGATTAAAGTGAGTTTTCATTAATTAAGACATTAGACCTAAGTGATTACTTGAGGTTTTCTATAGACTTAGAGGTTTTTCGAACTCCTATTCATTCTAAAGAGCAGTGATAGCTGAGTTTTTATCATCAAGAGATTGTTTAACCATAATTCCCTTTTAATCCAAAACATTTCCTTCATTCATTTAAAACGCCAAAAAAATAGTTAACTTTCTGCACTTCACATTTGTTGCACCACTTTTAAAACAATTAAAACCCCCTCCTTTTTACAATGTTTTTGAAAACCAAGTTAGACTAGGACTTCTAGTAACAAGCTCCTTGAGAAGAATGACCGGTTGCATCCTATACTACATTTTATCTAATGCAATGCTATTTCTTGACGATCCAGAAGGCGACAGTCGGCACATCGATCAATAGCACCATTGCCAGGGAGCCATTGACTTGGTTCCCTAGTAATTGGTTTTTCTCACCATTGTGATTTGGGTCGATTATTGTAGATTTTTAGTTTTTGAACTTATTTCTTGCATTTCATAGCATCAAAAATTTTGAGAAATAGAACCAAATATCTTGTTTTTTTCTATATGCATTTGCATTTACATTCTTGCACAGCATTTTGCATTTTATTCTAGCTTGATCCTGAGTGTTTTAGCTAATTGCTTGAAATTTTGAACTTTGTGCATAGTTGTTCAACATCTGGTTTAAGTACCTAGTGATTTTTTTGTTGGCAATTGTGCCCTAGGGACCAATCATTGTGTAATAAACATTGTTGATTTATGAATTTCTTAATTATGTTATCATATTATTTGCATGTTTACTGTGATGACTATCCTTGGATAACTCATGATTTTATCCTAAATGTCCCTGGTCGACCATCTATGTGGGAGCAGAGATGAAATGAGACCAGTATGACTTTGAAGATGTGTAGAGATAGAAATCAAAGTCATAGGCACATGTAAGAGTACAAGGTGTTGGACCGACCCGCTATGAGAGAGCTGCATGGGTTAAGTCATAAGCTTCTCTCATATATAAACCATGTCACTATACCCTTTGACTTGAGATCATCATGGATTCCTATATGAGAAACGCTTAGCTTTGACCTAGTCAAAAGTCACTTTTGACCGAGTGATCATAAAGACTATGTTCAGGCTTAGTGGTTTTTCATATAGAGGAACGTGAATGGTCAAGATGGAATTTGTCCCTCACATTCGTAGAGAGATATTACCGGGCCCCTCGATGAGTGAGTCTGAGAAATGTATGGCTATACTGTAATGGAAAGGTAGTTCCATTTCTATACTCAGACTACTCAAGGATCGAGAAAGTAACAGTAAGGAATAGGAGGATGACGTTCTCCATGCCTCATCCATGACCAAAATGTCATGTGACAAAAAGGACGTGATATGGTTGTATAAAAGGTTACATCATTCATCGATCCTCATATGATTTAGGTAGTCGTGATGTCTTGCTAGAGACCGCTTACGACTTATGAGTCATTATAGTAAATGACCCACTGCCAACTTCATATGGGCCTACAGGGTCGCACACAAAATAGCCCAACACGAGTTATGATGTCCAGATTCATTGAATCTAAGATATGTCCAGATTCAATGAATAATCTAGGGTGGACGTGTATATATATATAAATTTGCGTATATATATATATTATATGATATAAGAGATATTTATAAGATTTGATTTATAAGGATAAATTAAATCTATATCATTTTTTTTTAAATTGATAAGGTATAATATCTCAAATTTGATTTATTAGAATAAATCAAATATAATTCCGTCATATCTTTATTTTGAATTAAATGAATAGGTGAATTAAATCTGTAGGACGGATTTAATATAAAAACCGTATTTATTTAATTAATTTCTTATCAGATTATGCAATATGTGATATTGTATTAATTTCGGAATTAATTTAGGAATAATTCCGAAATCCAATATCCTTAGCGTCCTATATATATTTGATATTAGGAGCTAGGGTTTTGGGCGTGTGAGGGAGCAAAACATTTGTAGATAAGAAATGGCCAATAGAGAGACGGTGAGGACGGATTATCCAAAACCCTAGAAGGACAAGAGGCGCTAGCACGTCGTTCATGATTGGAATACTGTTCGTGTAGATACCGGTAGAGGAAGCCGATCTGAGTCGTCGACTTCTCATGATCAAAAGAAGAGCATAGGCATCCTGAACGTCAGAATCCCTGAGCCACCATCGATTCGAATACTGCAGGTAATACCTCTTACCACTTGTCTTAAACACAATCGGTAGATTCGGGCAAGGAATTGAAAAATTTTAAAGTTAATTTCTACTGCGTGTCTTTCAATTACTTACATTTTTTTCAAAGATTTTGCGAAAATAGCTCTCTGTGACTTTGCGTCGCGACCTCATATATTTGGAGTCGTGACCTAAGTGATTGAGTCACGACCTAACTTGTGGCTTGTCACAACCTTAGCCCTCTGTTATCCAGTTTTGCTCTCGGCCTGTTTAAGTCGTGACCTAGACTTTTTCAAGTCGCAACCTCAACTCCATCTTCTTTCAGGGTTGCTTTCTGTTCATTGAAGTTGCGACCTGGATTACCAAGTCACGACCTGATTTGGTTTTTCACTAAAAATTTTCCTAAGTTTCATCTTACTTTTTTTTGCATAACTTTTCTTTTTGCACATATTTTGAGAGTGTATAGCACTTTATACACCTCAAACTCATTGAGCTTTATTTGAAATCATTGAGTTTGCCTCTATTTTGAAATACACACTTGGTAAATACACGGTTTTGAACCTACTTCTTTCTTGAACTCTATCTATGCTTGAATTCTTGAGTAATTGTGCATACCTAGAGCGTGTAGAGGCAGAAGAGATAGACATACAGGATCTCATAGCCTGCTTATCTTACGAGACCTACCTCAGTCATCTAGTGAGAGTGAGGAAGTAGACAAAGAAATTATGGTTGAAGTACCTCCTCATGGTCCAAGCGGTGGGAATGGGAATGGCAACCATAATAGACCTAATAACGGTGGTAATGAGGAGCAAGGAGAAAATAATGGCGAAAATAGGATTAATGAACAACCTAAGGGTAGAACCATTAAGGAACTAACTCAATCTGATGGGAACTTTGAACCTATGCCTAGTGCTTTTCCTACTTTCAATGCAAACTTCGAAATTAAAGGTCAATTGATTCACTCATTGCCTAAGTTCCATGGTCTTGCAGGAGAAGACCCATACTTGTACCTCCAGACTCTTATATGTAATGCTTGTCCATGAAGCCAGTAGGAGCCAATATTGATGACGTCATGTGGAAGGTCTTTCACTTATCTTTGGAAGGCGAAGCTAAATGGTACATGAACCTGCCACTCTATATGGACAATGCCTATGAGTCATAGATCAGTTTGAAGAAAGCATTCTTGGATAAATACTTCCCCTCCACAAAGGTTTCAGCCGCCCGTAAGAAAATTTCAGTAGCTAAGCAAGAGCCATTTGAGATGTTTGATTGAGCTCAAAATATTAATTTCTTTTCATATCATTATCCATGATTTTTGTCATACTTTCTGGTCCTTTTTAATGAAAATTGTGCTTAACTGAGATTTATGGTTCTTACTTTAAGTTAGTATCATTTTGAGGATTAAATTGTCATAATTGGTTGTTAATTGGATTCAATTAACTTCTAGGACAATTGATACTTCAATTTGTTACTTTTTATTGTAGGACACTAAAGATTTGGGGCCAGAATTGAAGAACTCAAGGCAAAAGAAGCAAGAGAAGACCCTCTGCCTATGTTCGCCGCGGCCAACATCCTACTTCGCCGCGGCAAAAACCCTTCTGCGAAGACAGGTCTCTGCCATGTTTCGCCGCGGCGAACCTCTCGAAGCAGCAAAATTCTAGACCCGACCATTTCGGGAAATTTTGACCTACCCATCCCCAAAAACCGACCCATGCACGTAAGTTTCGGGTTAGAAACCCTATTTTGGGTATGATGACTGGAGATGACATTCATTCAGCCTCCACCTTCGTATCTTTCATCCTCTTCTCTCATTTTCACCTCAGAAACCCTAATCCCATTTCCATTTCTTCCATCTGCTGCTACCATAGCTAAAGAACATTATCTAGTTGGAGTTGGTTCAAGAGTTATGACTAGCTAAGCCTCTCAACTCTTGAATATGGTGGAAGGAGCATGAGTTCCAAGAGCTTCAAAGGGGAGTTAGCTTCATCTATGAGTTCTAGTTCTTTATTTATGAATTTCTAGGTCTAGGATTTGTAAATTTGAGCTGAGCTATTTTGATTATGGTTGTAATCAATTCTGGATGATTGTTTGTGTATTGGATTAGTTAATGTTGAATTTGAGCTTCAATATATGTGGTTACATATATGTTTCTATGCATCCCTTTTGATACTCTCTGTCTTGCATGGTAATGCGTGATTGTTGAGTTGATCTGAGCTTGCATTTAACCAAGTGCATTAATTAATCTTAATACACACACCAAGTGAGCTTAATAGGATCTTATGAAATGGGTGACATTGATTAAGATCCTAGACTTAAAGGGTTCTTTAAGGTTTTCATTAGAAGACTTGGTGATTTCTACTCCCAAAATTATTTTGAACTATGATTGCTTCAAAGCTATATTCAAGAGATTTCATATCATTAACTTCACTTCATCACCACTATCTTAGAAAAATCCAAAAACATAGTAACTTAGATCAGTATTCATTGCATTTAGTTTTGGCATTTCATTAATGGCTAAAAATACCAAAACCCCTTTTTCATTACTCTGCATAGCATTAATCTAACTTAGACATCTAATTTAGGCTCCCAAAAGAGAACGACCCGAGTTTGCTCTACTGCATAGCTTGGATAAATTTTTGAGCGAGAACCTCTAAGCAAACGATAAGAAAAGGCTCTCTTTCAAGTGGCGCCGTTGCCGGGGAGACAAGAAATTGGTTCTCTAGGTTAGCTCGTGCTATTTGATTGACTTTTGAGGTTTTTGATCTTTATGGGTAGCATTTAGGGTAGTTTAGTTGCATATTTGTTCATAGTATAGGTTTTCATCTTGCATAGCATCAAAATTTTTGGAAATACAAAAAAATATACTGATTTTCTTGATTTTCAGCATTTCTCACGTTGCATCAGTGAAGTCCAGTGTCTGATAAGCATACTGCCCACTTTCGCCGCGGCCAACATTACCTTTCGCCGCGGCCAACTTTTCGAATTACTGAAGAAATTCCCTCGGGATACTTTCGCCGCGGCCAACCTTTGAAAAACCGAAGGAATTTCTCTCGGGATACTTTCGCCGCGGCCAACCCCTGTTTTCGCCGCGGCCAACTCCCGGCAATCAGACATCTGGTCTTCTCTGCAAACTTTCGCCGCGGCCAACCCCTTGATTTCGCCGCGGCCAACTTCTCTGAAAGTTTTTAACACTTGCATTCAGCTTCTTTATCTGTGCATACTTACTCATACCCCACCCATACATACTCATACTCACCCATCATACATACATACTAATACTCATCCATATACTTTCATACTCACACCTTACACTTGCATCCATCACATTGCATACTTTTATTTGACTTTGTGTGCTGCAAGTCAATTTTGTTACTTTTTCTCTTGTGATACTTATTTTGCATGCCATGAAAAACCAAGCTTGTGCCCTATAACCCTGAGATTGAGAGAAGACTCACAGAGATAAGAAGAGAGAAAAGAGTCGGAGGGACAAGTGAGTTGGTGATCGAGCAAGAGAATATTTCAGTGGAATCTAGCCTATCCAGTAGTGAGAGTGAACCTACTGACCAAGAGATAATGGCTGATTTACCACAAAACCAACCTCATCCTAACCCCAATGCCAACCAAGTAAGGAATGGAGGCAATGGAGGAAATGGTGAGCAAGAGAGAGTGGGAGAAAATAATGGGAACCCTAGAAGAAGAACAATTAGGGAAGCCACCACATCTGATGTTAACTTTGACCCATTTACTGCTGCATGTCCAAATTTTGAAGTTAATTTTGAGATTAAGGGTTTATTGATTAACTCTCTTCCTAAATTTCATGGCTTGACAGGAGAAGACCCATACCTCCATTTGCAATCTCTTTCCATGATTTGTCAGAGTATGAAGCCTGTGGGAGCATCGTTGGACCAAGTGCTATGGAAGGTTTTTCATCTATCCTTGGAAGGCAAGGCTAGGGAATGGTACATGAGCCTTCCAAGACATGTAGCTGATGCATACCATAGCTGGGGGAACTTAAGGAAGGCATTTTGGAGAAATACTTTCCGGCTTCTCGGACTTCATCGATGAGGAAGGAGATTTATTCTGCCAAGCAAGACTACGATGAATCCCTCTACGATTACTGGAATAGATTTCAGGACCTACTTTCAAGATGCCCACATCATCAAATTCCGGATGAGCAACTGGTGCAGTACTTCTATGATGGGTTGAAGAACCAAGAGAAGGGTATGTTGGATGCTGCATCGGGAGGATCTTTAATAGACTCTACTGCTGCAGAAGCTTGGGATTTGATAAAGAAGATGGCTCTGAATCATCAACAACATGGGGTGAGAGATACAAAAGGAGTACATGAGATGGGAGCTGCTTCGGTGCACAACAGAAGAATGGACGCTTTGGAATCAAAGGTGGATTCTTTGGGAAGCCAAGTGACATCTCAACTATCTTTGATCACTGCTGAATTGAAGAATATGAGTGTGCATCGCCCATCCACTCCTATGGACATTACAGCGCCTAGTTGTGACACATGTGGATCAGTCATGCATATATCTAGCGTTTGTCCGGGCCGTTATGAGGAAGTGTCCGCAGTCTTCCAAGGCCGCCCAAATCAAAAATGGGACCCCTATTCCAACACTTACAATGAGGGGTGGAAATCAAACCCTCGATTGGGCTGGAGGAATGATGATAGTAGACCTCCAAATAGATTTCAGAAGAGTGGAGGAGCTGGTCCATCTTCAAACCAGTTCCAAAACCAGTCTCAAGCCCTTGCGGTCCCACCTAAGGATGAAACAAATCAACTCCTACAAAATATGATGGCTTTAATGAAGGAAGAAAGGGCTGCCAACGCTACTCAGTTCAACTCCTTAGCTTCACTAATTCAACAAGATTCATCCAAGAATGATGCTAGATTTAGTGCTTTGGAAAAGAGAATGGAGCAATGGGAGACTAAATCTGAGAACATAAACTCCTATGTAACTCAGTTATCCAACAACATGAGTGAGCAACAAGCTAGAAGCAGTGGCACCATTCCTTCCAATACCGTCATAAACCCAAAGGGTTTGAATGCAATCACGCTACGAAGTGGGAAGCAAGTAAGATTCAGTGAAGAGGAAGAGGAATCAGTTGATGAGGAGATTGAGTGTGATAAGCCTCTTCCTAAACATTCAAGAGTTAAGAATTCTGAGAGTGCAAAAGAGAGAGAATTGCTAGATGAAAAGAAGTCAACTCTTCTAAGTAGCAAAGGAGCAAAATCTGAGAGTAATTATGAGGAAGCAGCATCAAAGGAGCATGATGGGTCATCTAAGCATGGAGCTGGTAAGCTGAATGATAAAGAGGTAAATCTCAAAGACCTTCCTTTTCCTAATTCATACTTGATAAGCAAAAGAAAGACTGAAACTAAATTTGAAAAAGATGTGATTGATTTGTTCAGTAGAGTGGAAGTTAATATTCCTTTGCTTGATCTTGTTAAGAGAGTTCCTGCTTATGCTAAATACCTTAAAGACCTGTGTACCCATAAGAGGAAGTTTAGACCAATGAAAGAGTCCAAGTGAGCTCGAATGTGTCTGCCCTGTTTAAGCCTCAAATCCCTGTGAAATGCCAGGACCCTGGATCCTTCACCATCCCTTGCACAATAGGAAAAGTTTCTATAAGGGGAGCCTTACTAGATCTAGGAGCAGCTATTAATGTGATGCCTAAGTCTGTATACACTTCACTAGGAGTCAAGACGCTTAAGTCTACCACTGTAGTACTCCAGTTGGCTGATAGAAGTATTAGGTATCCGGAAGGCATCATAGAGGATATTTTGGTTCAAGTTAAGGATTTGGTCTTTCCTGCTGATTTTTATGTACTTGATATGTCCTCTGAGCTTGTCCATGACACCACACTGATTCTTGGTAGACCCTTCTTGAGGACTGCTAACACTATGATTAGCATGAAAGAAGGTACCATCACTATGGAAGTAGGAGATCATAAGGTTTGTTTTAACATGTATGAAGCAATGAGGCATCCTTATGAAGACTATTCTCTCTTGGGTGTAAATATGATTGATGTTGCTATTGATGATATCTGTTCTGAGTTTGAATTGCTAGATGATTCCTCTAGTTCTGAACTTTATTCAGTTATTTCTGATGATGAGGATGACACTATTTCTTCTTTTTCATCCCTTTACTCTACACCTTCTTCTTGCTCATGTGGTGATAAAGATACATGCCTTGATTGCACTGTGTTCAATTGTATGCTCTCCCTCCCACATGCATTCTCTATTTCCTCCCTTGACCCCAATTTAGACTTTGATCCCTCTATTGTCAGCGATAATTCCCTTGGGGAAGGTTTTCTGTTGCTATTTCAGATATGGAGGACGAAGTCATGGAAGAGATTCCCTCTAAGGCAGTTGCTGTAGATCAACTACAAGTTGGTTCAACGCTTGGAGAGGAAGCTATCTGCAAGGTTGAGGAATTTTCACTGATTGAAGGAAAGGGGAGTAATCTTTTCTCTCTTGAACTTCATAATTTGATTCCATCTATTGTGCAACCACCTACTCTTGAGTTGAAACCCCTGCCCCCTACTGTGAAATATGCTTTTCTAGAGTCTGATGAGCGATTACCGGTCATTATAGCTAACTCCCTATCTAAGGTTGAGGAAGAAAGACTCCTTACTGTTTTGAGAGAGCATAAGAGGGCTATTGGGTGGACTTTAGCGGACATTCCTGGAATTAGTCCAGCCATTTGCACACATAGAATCTTGCTTAGTGAAGGTTCAAAATCAGTGAGACAACCCCAGAGAAGACTAAACCCCCTGATTCTTGATGTGGTTAAAAAGGAAATTACCAAACTTCTAAGTGCTGGGATCATCTATCCCATATATGATAGTGAGTGGGTTAGTCCAATACATGTAGTGCCAAAAAAGAGTGGGGTTACTGTTATTAGAAATGATAGGGATGAGCTTATTCCTACAAGAGTGCAGAATTCCTGGCGTGTGTGCATAGATTATAGAAAACTCAATGATGCCACACGGAAAGATCATTTCCCTCTTCCTTTCATAGACCAGATGCTTGAGAGACTTGCAGGCAAATCTCATTACTGTTTTCTAGATGGTTTCTCTGGGTACTTTCAAGTACCTATTGCACCGGAGGACCAAGATAAAACCACTTTTACATGCCCTTTTGGTACCTTCGCCTATCGTAGGATGCCTTTTGGGTTATGTAATGCTCCAGGGACTTTCCAACGTTGCATGATGGCTATATTCTGTGAATTTTTAGAGGAATGTATGGAAGTCTTTATGGATGATTTTACTGTTTATGGTGGTTCTTTTGATGATTGTCTTGCTAGTCTTGAAAAGGTTTTGAAAAGATGCATTGAAAAGAATTTGATTTTGAACTTTGAAAAGTGCCATTTCATGGTCAATGAGGGGATAGTTCTAGGACATTTGATTTCTAAAAAGGGAATTGAAGTTGATAAAGCTAAGATTGAGGTTATATCTTCTTTGCCTTATCCTGCCTGTGTTAAAGATATTAGATCATTTTTGGGTCATGCGGGATTCTATAGGCGATTTATAAAAGATTTTAGCAAGATTGCTTTACCTCTCTCAAAGCTTTTACAAAAAGATGTGAAATTTGATTTCGATGATTCTTGTAAAGTTGCCTTTGGTGAATTGAAATCTAAACTCATTTCTCCTCCTATTCTTGTTGCACCCAACTGGACCATGCCCTTTGAAATTTCATGTGACGCTTCTAATTTTGCTGTAGGAGCTATGTTAGGCCAGAGGGAGGAGAAGCTCTCGAGAGTCATTGCCTATGCTTCGAAAACACTGGATGCAGCTCAAGTCAACTATACCACAACAGAAAAAGAGCTATTTGCAGTTGTTTTCGCTTTAGAGAAGTTTAGACCTTACTTGTTAAATTCTCATGTTACTGTTTTTACTGATCATGCAGCTGTTCGCTATCTTCTTAAGAAACCACAATCGAAGCCACGGTTGATTAGGTGGACATTACTTCTTCAGGAATTTGACATTGAAATAAGGGATAGAGCCGGGGCTGAGAACCATGTAGCCGATCACTTAAGTAGGCTACCTGATGATACACGGGGAGTAGACTCTTCTGAACTCACCTGTGATTCCTTTCCTGATTCAGTATTATGTGCTCTAGCTGTTAAAGAGCCTTGGTATGCGCATATTGTTAATTATCTTATAACCGGACTCACCCCTCCTTTCATGTCTAAATTTCAGGCACAAAAACTTCAAAGCGAATCGAGGCACTACATCTGGGATGCCCCTCACTTATGGCGGATATGTAGTGACCAAGTTATCAGAAAGTGTGTGCCTAGTGAAGAGTTTGAGTCTGTCATTACAGCTTGCCATTCAATGGTTTGTGGTGGTCATTTCAGTGCAAGGAGAACATCTAGGAAAATTCTAGATTCTGGTTTTTACTGGCCAACCCTTTTTAAAGATTCTTATGATTTTTATCGGTCCTGTGACAAATGTCAACGTTTTGGGGGGGTTAGGTAAAAGACATGAAATGCCTCAACAACCTTTACTGTTTTGCGAAATTTTTGATGTTTGGGGGATTGATTTCATGGGTCCCTTCCCTCCTTCCTTTGGTTTTATATACATTCTTCTAGCTGTCCCTAATTCACAAATTGAGGACAATGTTGTGTTTAAGTGTGGGGGAGGTCCATATTGTGGATTTTAGCAAATGCTTCTCGTGCATCCATGCATTTAGATGATTTTGAGGGTTTTTGAACTGATAGATTGGTTTAATTGTGAATATTTTGAGTTAGTTGCTGAAGAGCTGAAATTGCACAGGAATTTTCGCTTTCTGCCTTGTTTCGCCGCGGCCAACTTCTTGTTTCGCCGCGGCGAAGCCTCCTCTTTCACGAATAATAAGCCATTCGGGCATGTTTCGCCGCGGCGACCCCCCTTGTTTTCGCCGCGGCGAACTCTTAAAAAAAAAAAAAAATTTAATAAATTCCTTGCAATCTCAGCTGGTTTTCAAAAATTTTTCCCGGCTTAGAATCGTCATACTCCTGCATCCTTTTTCAAAATTAGTAGAAGAGTTCAAATTGTACTAGTGCTTTTAGAAAATTTTCATGCTTTTAAATGAGGGTTGAACTTAGACTAGTTATTCTCATGTTTTGACAGATAGTAAATGATGATGTGCTTTGAAATTATGACTATGTGGTTGTTAACTTTTGAGATTGACTAATTGAGATTTGAGCCTTGTTGGAAGGATTTTTGGACCTTAAGTTATTAAATTGAGTGAATCTGCTTAGTTCATATTTCTCTAGAACTTGTTCTCGTTCTTAATCGAAGCTCAGCGAATCAATTTTTGTAAAAATGATAGAGGCATTCGATTTCATACCCGCATTTCCCAAACACAAACCTAATCATTTTACCATTGCAAACCCTTTTGAGCCTTCATCTTGAGTACATGCATGCAATTTAACATAAAAAAAAAAAAGAGAAAAGAAAAAAAAAAGTATATAATAAGGGATATAATAAAAAAAAAATTAAAAAAAAAAGGAGAGATATAAATATTAAAAATAAGTAACTTCTCTCCCAGTTTTTATTTAGACTAATTTTGTCTTAATAATTTATATGTTCGTACTCATTTTCATCTTCATGTTCATTCTCATTTCATTCATTCCGGCTGACCTCCATTCCAAATTTTGACCCCTAAAAGTCCTCTTGATTTGCAAAATTGTTTCCCATGGTGGAGAGGTAGAATTATTACAAGCCTATGGTAGAAATTGGATTTGGTAGACTTGGAGTGAAATAACCCTAAAGACAAGTGAGTTAAGAGTGAAACACTTATCCGTGAGATGGATCTTTCTTAATCAATCTTTTAAGTTGATTTTCCTTTGTGCTCATTTTCTTAGCATGTCCTTGTTTACGGATGTCAACTCCGTGAGAATTTCCTACTAATCTTCTACTTTCATCTTTAAGCATGGTAGTGTTTCTCTTTGTTCTAGTGTCACTTTGAATTATTCTCACGCTTTGTTCAGGAGTACAAAGGTCTAAGTGTGGGGGAATTTGATTGAGCTCAAAATATTAATTTCTTTTCATATCATTATCCATGATTTTTGTCATACTTTCTGGTCCTTTTTAATGAAAATTGTGCTTAACTGAGATTTATGGTTCTTACTTTAAGTTAGTATCATTTTGAGGATTAAATTGTCATAATTGGTTGTTAATTGGATTCAATTAACTTCTAGGACAATTGATACTTCAATTTGTTACTTTTTATTGTAGGACACTAAAGATTTGGGGCCAGAATTGAAGAACTCAAGGCAAAAGAAGCAAGAGAAGACCCTCTGCCTATGTTCGCCGCGGCCAACATCCTACTTCGCCGCGGCGAAAACCCTTCTGCGAAGACAGGTCTCTGCCATGTTTCGCCGCGGCGAACCTCTCGAAGCAGCAAATTCTAGACCCGACCATTTCGGGAAATTTTGACCTACCCATCCCCAAAAACCGACCCATGCACGTAAGTTTCGGGTTAGAAACCCTATTTTGGGTATGATGACTGGAGATGACATTCATTCAGCCTCCACCTTCGTATCTTTCATCCTCTTCTCTCATTTTCACCTCAGAAACCCTAATCTCATTTCCATTTCTTCCATCTGCTGCTACCATGGCTGAAGAACATTATCTAGTTGGAGTTGGTTCAAGAGTTATGACTAGCTAAGCCTCTCAACTCTTGAATATGGTGGAAGGAGCATGAGTTCCAAGAGCTTCAAAGGGGAGTTAGCTTCATCTATGAGTTCTAGTTCTTTATTTATGAATTTCTAGGTCTAGGATTTGTAAATTTGAGCTGAGCTATTTTGATTATGGTTGTAATCAATTCTGGATGATTGTTTTGTGTATTGGATTAGTTAATGTTGAATTTGAGCTTCAATATATGTGGTTACATATATGTTTCTATGCATCCCTTTTGATACTCTCTGTCTTGCATGGTAATGCGTGATTGTTGAGTTGATCTGAGCTTGCATTTAACCAAGTGCATTAATTAATCTTAATACACACACCAAGTGAGCTTAATAGGATCTTATGAAATGGGTGACATTGATTAAGATCCTAGACTTAAAGGGTTCTTTAAGGTTTTCATTAGAAGACTTGGTGATTTCTACTCCCAAAATTATTTTGAACTATGATTGCTTCAAAGCTATATTCAAGAGATTTCATATCATTAACTTCACTTCATCACCACTATCTTAGAAAAATCCAAAAACATAGTAACTTAGATCAGTATTCATTGCATTTAGTTTTGGCATTTCATTAATGGCTAAAAACACCAAAAACCCCTTTTTCATTACTCTGCATAGCATTAATCTAACTTAGACATCTAATTTAGGCTCCCAAAAGAGAACGACCCGAGTTTACTCTACTGCATAGCTTGGATAAATTTTTGAGCGAGAACCTCTAAGCAAATGATAAGAAAAGGCTCTCTTTCAATGTTCTTTGAATTTTAGAGCAGATTTCAAGAGATGCTTACCCGGTGCCCCAACCATCAGATTCTTGAGGAGCACTTGGTACAATATTTCTACAATGGGTTGTCAACATATGATACACAAGTTTTGGGTGCCGCTGCAAATGGGTCTATGGAAAATATGGAACTAAGGGCTGCATGGGAGTTAATAAGGACCTTTGCTCTTAATAGACAACATGTTAGCTCAAGGGATCCAAGAGACCACAAATCTGAAAGAGACCCCCTCTTGGTAAAGCTAGCCCAAGACATGTCTAAACTTGCATACACGATTGAAAGCCTTCGCTCCAACAAAACTCACTCTCTTGCCCTGGTAGCTACAAGTTGCGGAGTTTGTCATTCACCAATGCATACTACCTCGAATTGCCCTGAGCTAGTTGAAGAAGTGAATGCCATGTATCAAGGAAGAGAGGGGCAATATCAGAAAAGGGACCCCTACTTCAACACCTACAACCCCGGTTGGAGAGATCATCCAAACTTCAAATGGGGTAGGGGAGTAAATAGACCAAACCAGTTCCACGGCAATCAGTTCCACAATCATGGGGCCTCCTCAAGCACATTTCAAGATCCTTCAAAAGCAGTGGTGACAACTATAACAACCAAACTTTTGAGCCTAGAAGTACCAGAAATAGCCTGAATTAGATAGGCTACTAGACCTCTTTTGAGCAAAAGTCCCAAAGATGAGAAAGGAAGTCAAAGCAGTTTTAGGGACTAAATTGCAAAATAAAAGTTTTCAGGGGCTCAAGTATAATCAAAGCTAGAGGTTCCAGTAAAGTCTTAAGGGCCTAGAGAGAGAAAAGAGGCTAGATACAGGCCAAAGGTCAAGTTAGAAACCTCAAAGAGAGGATTGTATGAAGTTAAGTCCAAGCAGGGACTAAACTGTAAATTCAGGAAATTATGACCAACAGGGATAAAAATGGACGAGTACACAGAGAATTCCAAGAAGATCCCAAAAAAATGGGAAATAATATTCTAAGGCTCTTCTGTGAAGAGAAAAGACAAAAATACGCCTGAGGCAGCTTAAATGGAATTTTGTGAGGTTGTGGCGGGTAAAAAGTATACCGTTTGAGATAATTATTTGAAATAGTAAGAGACCTCAAAAATGTATACAAAAATAAGGTTACATAGTTGAAAGGTTGTACTAATTTATAAAATTAGTCCCACAACCAAAAGGCCAGTGGAGTGGCTTTAATAAATAAAAAGCTGGTTATGCCGATAAAAGGGTATTTTAGTAAGTGAATCTTTATGCAAGGCTTAAAGGAAGTGTTATGGCCTAAGATAATTCATAGATACCCTCTAGAATTAAAGAGAATTTATGGAGTAGATAGAAGAATTTTCTGAGCTCCGGAAGGCCATAAAGAAAGTCAGAGAAGTGTGGGCCAAGTAAATTCGGAGGAAACTTAAAGAACAAGTTTGATCCAATGGCTAGGATTTAATCTCCCTTCTCCTCCATCACATTTGTGACACTTGGCATATTCTAGAATGATGAGGTAAGGATGATGCAATGATGATGTAAAAGTGAACTTAGAGTTCCAAGATTGCCCTTACTCTTTCTATTATGCATTAAGGGCCTTTTGATCCATTCAAGCCAAATTTTTGGCTATAAATACCCCACCTTAGAAGAGCATTTTGGCAGCCATTTATAGAGGGAAAACTCTGCCAAAATTTAGAGAAAAACGTAGGGGTGAAGGCCAAGAAGAAGGAACAAGCTTCAAGCTTCAAGATCAAGGTATGTGATGGTTATAGCATCCGATTTGATGCCTATTTCAAATAAGTTACTCTTTGTATCTAATTCTAAAATTTTGCATGATTAAAGTACACTCTATAAGCTTTAAATCCATGGTTATAACACTTCATTTGGTATGTGTATGATTTATGGTGATTTTTCAAACTTCAAGTTTGAAATCTGAAAACAGTGTTTAACCTTTAGAAGAGTGTCAAATTCCATACAATTTTGGTACTATTCACCAAAGAACTGGTTCCTAAAACTATTTTTCATTTAAATAGAACTTAAGAAGCTTTCAGTGAGACTTGGAACCACTCAGTTTTGAGTTTTATAGAATTAATTATGAATTTTCAAATTTGAGCAAAAATCCTAGAATTTCTGCATCAACAGTACCCGCAAAGCAAAATTTTCAGATTTGATCTTCTTGAATCTAAGGCCATCTAAAGTGGTTGTAATTGACAAGAAATGGATCTTAAGGATGGGAAACAATGAGATTTATTGTAGAAAAGCTAGAAAGAAAACCCTAAAACCAAGAGAAAGGGTTGAGGTTCAAGAGAGCCAATCTTGAACTTTATGTAATCTAGTGGTCCTAATGGATTGTATGATCATTATGACTATGTTTAGGATGTTGGAACATCCAAGAGGATATTTGGTAATGTTAACTGTGTAGGGAATTGAAAGACGACGCGCAGCGGAAAAAAATTTTAAAACTTTCAATCCCTTTCCGGATCTACCGATCGCGTTTAAGTCAGGTAGTAAGAAGCATTACCTTTAGGCGTTCGATTCCCTGGTGACTTGATGATTCGGCCGTTCAGGATGCTTCTGCTCGCCTCCTGTGTCGTTCGAAGTCGACAACTCCGGTCGGCTTCCTCTACCGGTATCCACACGAGTAGCCTTCAACCTCGAACGGCGTGCCAGCGCCTGTGTCCGTCTAGGGTTTTAGGAATCCGTCCTCTCTCCTCTCTTTGCCGTCTCTTAGGTGTTAGTTCTCTCTTTTAGTTAAACCCTAGCTCCTCATATCAAATATATAGGATGCTATATAGGTTTAATTAATAATATTTAATTTCGAAATTAACTCTAAATTAATTCTGAAATTAATACAATATCAAATATTGCCTAATCAGATAAGAGAACAATTAAATAAATATAGTTTAAATTAAATCCGTCTCACAGATTTAATTCACTTATTTATTTAATAAAGAGATGACGGAATTTATATATTTAATTTATCCTTATAAATTAATATCTCTTATATATATATATATACGAATTTATATATATATATATACACGTCCACCCTATTTATTCATTGAATCTGGACATATCTTAGATTCAATGAATCTGGACATCATAACTCGTGTCGGGCTATTTTGTGTGCGACCCTGTAGGCCCATATGAAGTTGGCAGTGGGCCATTAACTATAATGACCCACAAGTCGTAAGCGGTCTCTAGCAAGACATCACGACTACCCAAATCATATGAGGATCATTGAACGATGCAACCTTTCATACAACCATATCACGTCCCTTTTGTCTCATGACATTTTGGTCATGGATGAGGCATGGAGAACGTCATCCTCCTATCCATGACCGTTACTTTCTCGATCCCTGAGTAGTCTGAGTATAGAAACGGAACTACCTTTCCATTATAGTATGGCCATACATTTCTCAGACTCACTCATCGAGGGGCCCAGTAATGTCTCTCTACGAATGTGAGGGACAAATTCCATCTTGACCATTCACATTCCTCCGCATGAAAAACCACTAAACCTGAACACAGTCTTTATGATCACTCGGTCAAAAATGACTTTTGACTAGGTCAAAGCTAAGCGTTTCTCATGTAGGAATCCATGATGATCTCAGGTCAAAGGGCATAGTGACGTGGTTTGTATATGAGAGAAGCTTATGACTTAACCCATGCAGCTCTCTCATAGCGGGTCGGTCCAACACCTTGTACTCTTACATGTGCCTATGACTTTAATTTATATCTCTATATATCTTTAAAGTCATACTGGTCTTATTTCATCTTTGCTCCCACATAGATGACCGACCAGGGACATTTAGGATAAACCATGAGTTATCCAAGGATAGTTACCACAGAAAACATGCAAATAATATGATAACGTAATTGATAAATTCATAAATTAACAATGTTCAAAACATAATGATTGGCCCCTAGGGCACAATTTCCAACAAACTGAATGTCCACATGGTTGGAAAGTCAAGGGAGTCAAAGGAAAAGTAAGAGGAAAGCTTGAGGTACAAGGTAGTGAACTTACCTATTATCATTGCTTGATGTTGTATGCTTGTGTGTTGCTGTGTACATGTTATTTGAATGTTAATATGTGATAAACCTTGTCGCTAGGTAATCAAAGTTTTACTAGGGAAAATGCAGCAAGTGAGGCACTACCTAGGTCATTCTTCACAAGGAGCCTTAAGTTGTATTTCAATTCTTAACAATTCACTATTAATTATCAAATTACCAAGATGAGAGCTTGAGTGTAGAAAAGAGGAATCAAAACAAGAAACAAATCTAATGAAAGGTAAATTGCAAATGAGATTCAGATGAGAGATAGTAGTTCCCCTAGCAATTTATCCAACCTTCCTTGTTCAATCTTATAATTTGGAGTCTCTTAATGTCAATTAAATGGATAGATTCAGCTACTGCTCAAATCTCTCTTAACATAGATCAAAAACAACTATCTTACTAGATTCATTGTTTTGATTCTATGAGAAGGAAAATCAATTGACAAGAACACTTGAGAAGCAAGTTGCAATTCTCTAAGAATGACCACAACTGTGAATCATCAATATATTCAACCAAAATTCAGATTTACAGAACAACAGTCCAAGTAAAACGAATTAGATTTACAAATCAACAGAGAATCCTCTATTCAACTGAACTAAAGGACACAACTCACATCTGAATGTTCAATCAGATCTAAATTCCAAGAAACATAAATCTAATCACTCAATCTTCATTCTAATCATAATTGTTCAACTGAAACAAATGACTCTTAGAATAGAAGGTAGAAAATAGATCTGAAATGACTCCCTGTTTAGCTCCATGAACTCAGGTCAGCTTCATTGCTAGAAGAACTTGGAAATTCAGCTACTCATACTCTGGATTAGGGTAGAAACAGCAAGAATTGATGAAAGATCCATGGTTGATCGGTGGAAATTGATGGAATTGGACGAAAATGGAAGAGAGAAATGAGAGAGGGCGGAGAGAGCAAGAAATTCGCGTCTGGAGGGAGAATGGGTAACTGAAAATCTGATTCTGGCTGAAGCGCGCGACTCTGGTTTTAAATCTGGAAATTTCGGTCATCCGTCGCGGCGCCTCCTTCTATCCGCCGCGGCGCCTTTCCTGTATGGCGTCGTTTTGATTAGTGAATCTGCGCTTCATGTAAACATCAATCCGCCGTGGCGCCTCCTTCTATCCGCCGCGGCGCCTTTCACCGAGAGCACCTTGGAAATCCGCCGTGGCACCTTCCCAAATCAGCTGTGGCGCCTCAGACAGAATGGCGAAAATGCTACTGAGGCTTCCTGAAATTCATACCAAAGCAGGGATCAAAAGTACACACAAATAAAATCCTATAAAAACATGTAAAAACACTTGCAAAACCTCATAATTCTTCTCACCAACTCTTATGCACAATGGAAGCTAATTATGCCCAAAGTATGTAAATATAGATCGCAAAAGTATGTGTTTAGGGCTAGAAATGTATGCAAATAATGAGACTTATCAACTCCCCCACACTTAGCTATTGCACTCCTGGGCAATTCAAATCTAAACATATTGTGAAAGAGAAGGATGCGAGAAAGGAATAAGCAAGCTCAAAAGTTCAAGTTACAACTGCAACCAACAATGATTCTTCAACCAATATCCATCCATGGAACATTCTAATGCAAGAAATCAAGCAATGATATGTAATTTAATCCAAGTGAATAAGATATAGAAGACCACACAAGGGAATTAGTGTATCGCTCAACTAACAAGTATCAAAGGTTCTTTCACTCAATTCACTTATTCAAATGCTCTACCATATGCTTGTAATAGCTCTACCTCTCCACCACTTAAATACATAAGCACTCAAGAATCAAGAGGACTTTTGTGGGTTGTAATGTAAGGGTGAGGAAGAAATGCACAAGAATGCATAGAAGGATAGAGATAATATGTGAATCAATGTGTAGAATTCAATAGCATTAGTAATGTTCAATTTAAGGGTTGATTTCTTGATCTTGAATTCCTAAGCTATAAAGGTGCTTTTATTCCCACTTTCTTTTCTTTTCTTGCCTTTTCATTTCTTTTCAACTTTTCTATTCTCTTTCTCTTTTTGTTGTTGTTTTTTTTTTCTTTCTTTCTTTTACATTCACATGTTTCTTCTTTTCTTTGTTGTTGTTGTTTTTTTTTTTTTAAGTTCAAGTATGCATCTCCTCATATCAATCCATCAATTGAATCCATCAAAATGCTAGTGAATTCTAAAAGGAATTAATGAAATGAAATATGCATCCTTGTAGGAAAGAGGTTTTATAAATGAGAGTGAAATGAATGGGAAAATTCAGCTAAAAGGCTCAAATGGGTAACAAGGGATAAATCATGTAGGGGTTGGCCATTTGGTCAAGTAGCTAATTTGAATGAATGCCTCAATCATGTTCAAGAGTACTAATGTTGCATGTGGTCTTGATTAAGAACTAAGACAAGTTCTAGAGAGCATAAGAAACAAGTGAATGCACACATTAGAAATGAATATAAAGGCTCAAAGAATCCTTCCAACTAGGTTTTATCTTCTATATTCATTCACTTCAGCTAAAGAACGCATCATGCTTAATCTCTATGCATTAGAAAATTTCACTTCAGGATATTAATTTCCAATTCAAATCAGTCACAAACGTAACATTAGAATTCCTGAAGCAAGCTTAAACCTTTAAAAAGTTTTTGAAAACTGAGGTTCTACAAGAGACACAGAACACACAAAAACACAACATTCACTCCCCCACACTTGATCCTTGCATTGACCTCAATGCAAATTCAAACAAAAGATAGCAAGGAAAATTGGTAAAGGAAGGAATGGAAAGAAACAACAGAACACTTCAAAACAAACTAAAAACAACCTACACTTGCTACTAGTTATGCCCTCCCCCACACTTGTTCAAAAATGGAGTTCAAGAATGATAATAATCAAATAAACACAGACTAAAGTATGTGAGGAAGGGGACAACCTGGAATTATGGTGGGTCAAAATTCTCCTTGTAAATTTTGAGCAGGTGGCCATTGACCTTGAAAGTTTTACTACTCTTCTCATCTAGCAGCTCTACCATGCCAAACTTGTGGACCTTAGTGACCAAGTATGGTCCTTCCCATCTAGTGCTCAGCTTCCGAGGTTTAAATGTGAATCGTGCTTTGTACAGCAATACTTTATCTCCAACCTTGAAAGTCTTCCTTAAAATTTGCTTGTCATGGATCATCTTCGTCTTCTCCTTGTAGAACCTGGAATTCTCATAAGCTTCAAGTCTCAACTCTTCAAGTTCCTGTAATTGCAATAACCTTTCCATACCAGCAGAATCAAAATCAAGGTTACATGCTTTGACAGCCCAAAGAGACTTATGTTCAATCTCAACTGGTAGGTGACACATCTTACCATAAACCAATCTATAAGGAGACATGCCTATTGGGGTTTTAAATGCAGTTCTATATGCCCACAAAGCATCATCTAATCTAGCACTCCAATCTTTCCTAGATGGTTTAACTATACGTTCTAACACCTTCTTGATTTCTCTATTTGCATTTTCAGCTTGCCCATTACTTTGGGGATGATAAGGTGTGGATGTCTTATGTGTTACACCATACTTAGTGAACAATCCTTGTAGCAATTTATTACAAAAATGAGTGCCATTATCACTAACTATTGCTCTAGGAATGCCAAATCTAGAAAAGATGTTATTTTTCAGAAATTTTGAAACAGTAGCAGCATCATTCTTTTTGGTTGCTATGGCTTCTACCCATCTTGAAAGGTAATCAACTGCAAGAAGAATATATGTAAAACCCATAGAAGGAAGAAAGGGGCCCATAAAATCAATACCCCATACTTCAAACACCTCACAGAAAAGCATTGGGTGTTGGGGTAATTCATGTTTCTTAGTTAGGCTACCAAATCTTTGACAAATATCACAATTCTTGCAATACTCATAAGAGTCTTTAAAGAGTGATGGCCAATACAAACCAGCTTCCAATATTTTTCTTGCAGTCTTGTTAGCACTAAAATGACCTCCACAAGTTTGAGAATGGCAAGCATGCAGGATGTCTTGAAATTCTTCATTTGGTACACATCTCCGAATGATTTGGTCGCTGCATACCTTCCAAAGGATTGGAGGATCCCAAATGTAGTGCTTAGACTCACTCTTAATCTTCTGCATCTGAAAATGAGACAAAGAGGGGGGAATTAGACCAGCAACTAAAAAGTTGACAATATGGCAATACCAAGGTTCCAAAAGAGACAAGGCAGAAACAGAACAATCCTTAAACTCATCACAAACAGAATCTGAACCGATTACTCCCCTTGTAGTTTTGGTAAGCGACTTAGATGGTCAGCCACCACATTTTCTGCTCCAGGTTTGTCTTTGATGTCAATGTCAAACTCTTGGATCAACAACATCCACCTAAGAGCCTCGGTTTGGATTGTGGCTTGCTGAAAAGATACTTAACCAGCAGAATGATCAGTGAAAACAGTAACCTTAGAGTTAATTAGGTAAGGCCTAAACTTGTCTAATGCAAAAACAATAGAAGAGCTCCTTTTCAGTAGTTGTGTAATTAGTTTGAGCCTTATCTAGAGTCTTTGAAGCATAAGCAATAACCTTGGAAGCCTTACCATCTTTTTGTCCCAAAACTGCACCCACTGCATTGTTTGAGGCATCACAACATAATTCAAATGGTAAATTCCAATTAGGGCAAGTCAAAATAGGTGGAGAAGTCAATCTGGATTTAATCTCATCAAAAGACATTTTACACTCATCAGTGAAATCAAAGGAAGCATCTTTTTGCAGCAATTTAGACATTGGAAAAGTCACTTTACTAAAATCTTTTATGAATCTTCTATAAAATCCAGCATGGCCTAGGAAAGATCTAAGCTCCTTAAGATTTGTTGGATAGGATAGAGAGGAAATTACTTCAACCTTTGCTTTGTCTACCTCTATTCCTTTTTCAGAGATTAAGTGACCTAGAACTATTCCTTGTTGGACCATAAAGTGACATTTTTCAAAATTTAGGATAAGATCCTTTTCAACACATTTTGATAGAGCTTTTTCCAAATTCACTAAGCATTCATCAAAATTATTTCCATAGATGGTAAAATCATCCATAAACACCTCAATTCCATTCTCTAGCAAATCACTAAATATGGATAGCATACACCTTTCGAATGTGCCCGGTGCATTGCAAAGTCCAAATGGCATTCTTCTATATGCAAATGTGCCAAAGGGACAAGTGAATGTAGTCTTCTCTTGATCTTGAGGTGCAATGGGAACCTGAAAATAGCCACTGAAACCGTCAAGGAAACAATAGTGAGATTTACAAGCTAATCTTTCAAGCATTTGATCTATAAAGGGTAGAGGAAAATGATCTTTTCTTGTAGAATCATTAAGCTTCCTATAATCTATGCAAACACGCCAAGAATTCTGGATTCTAGTGGGGATTAATTCATTTTTTTCATTCCTAATCATAGTGATCCCACTTTTCTTAGGAACAACTTGAACTGGACTTACCCACTCACTATCTGAAATAGGGTATATGATACCAGCACTAAGCAGCTTTGTTACTTCCTTTTTAACAACATCAAGTATGAGTGGGTTAAGTCTTCTTTGACGTTGCCTTATGGGCTTTGCATTTTCATTTAACAATATTCTATGAGTGCAAATTGAAGCATTAATACCAGGAATATCTGCTAGAGACCACATCCAATTGCACTTTTATACCTTTTCAAAACAGCAAGTAATTGAGATTCCTCAATATCAGTTAAAGAGTTAGAATTATCACCGGGAGTCTTTCATTTTCAGGGTAAAAATGCATATTTCAGTGTTGATGGCAAGGTTTAAGCTCCAATCAGGAGGAGGTTGAACTACTGAGGGTATCAGTTTCTTGAGCTCCAAGGTAGTGCAATTTTTCCAGATTGCTTCAAAGCTTCAATACCAAAAATTTCAGTTGTACATCATCCTCATGTGAGTAACTCTCCTTAGTTGGTCCCCTGCAACAATGCATTTAAACATTTGTAAATCCATGTGAAAACTCAAAGTTAGATGTAGAATAATCTTGAGGAATTCCAATTTCAGAAGTAAAATTAGATTGCAAAAGTGCACTCCCTATGCTGCATATTTCGGCAAATTTGGTTGTTGTCATGCTTAATCTCCTAGGGTTGGGAGTAGCTGCACTTCGCATGATTTCCAGAGGTGTTCCAATTCTGCATGGTTAAAGAAATAAGATCAAGTGACTTGTAAACAGGATTGGAATACAAAATGTGATAAGAATTTAAAGACAAATCCTGTTGTTCAGAAGGTTCAGCTGCATGCTCCTTGAATGGAGGTTCCTCCATGAGACTTGGGCTAGCCTTGCAATCATGAGTCTGTGCCCTTCACCTTCCCCTTCTTGTATAGGAGTTGATTCACTCTCTTGTGCTGTTGAGAAATCTACAAGCAATCTTTTTGCAAGTTGTCATCACTTGACAGTGTGGAGTTAGCATCAATGGAAGACTT